>NW_021698530.1:603923-621714 GCF_005190385.1 Monodon monoceros
GGCAGGACATACTGAAAGTGATGAAGGAGAAAAACCTGCAACCAAGATTACTCTACCCAGCAAGGATCTCATTCAGATTTGATAGAGAAATTAAAACCTTTACAGACAAGCAAAAGCTGAGAGACTTCAGCACCACCAAACCAGCTTTACAACAAATGCTAAAGGAACTTCTCTAGACAAGGAACAAAAGAGAAGGAAAAGACCTATAATAACGAACCCAAAACAATATAGAAAATGGGAATAGGAACATACATATCGATAATTACCTTAAATGTAAATGGACTAAATGCTCCCCCCAAAAGACACAGATTGGCTGAATGGATACAAAAACAAGACCCTTATATATGCTGTCTACAAGAGACCCACTTCAGACCTAGAGACACATACAGACTGAAAATAAGGGGATGGAAAAAGATATTCCATGCAAATGGAAACCAAAAGAAAGCTGGAGTAGCAATTCTTATATCAGACAAAATAGACTTTAAAATAAGGACTATTACAAGAGACAAAGAAGGACACTACATAATGATCAAGGGATTGATCCAAGAAGAAGATATAACAATTGTAAATATTTATGCACCCAACATAGGAGCACCTCAATACATAAGGCAAATACTAACAGCCATAAAAGGGGAGATCGACAGTAACACATTCATAGTAGGGGACTTTAACACCCCACTTTCACCCATGGACAGATCATCCAAAATGAAAATAAATAAGGAAACACAAGCTTTAAATGATACATTAAACAAGATGGACTTCATTGATATTTATAGGACACTCCATCCAAAAACAACAGAATACACATTTTTCTCAAGTGCTCATGGAACATTCTCCAGGATAGATCATATCTTGGGTCACAATTCAAGCCTTGGTAAAATTAATAAAATTGAAATTGTATCAAGTATCTTTTCTGACCACAACGCCATGAGACTAGATATCAATTACAGGAAAAGATCTGTAAAAAATACAAACACATGGAGGCTAAACAATACACTACTTAATAATGAAGTGATCACTGAAGAAATCAAAGAGGAAATAAAAAAATACCTAGAAACAAATGACAATGGAGACACAACGACCCAAAACCTATGGGATGCAGCAAAAGCAGTTCTAAGGGGGAAGTTTATAGCAATACAAGCCCACCTTAAGAAGCAGGAAACATCTCGAATAAACAACCTAACCTTGCACCTCAAGCAATTAGAGAAAGAAGAACAAAAAAAACCCAAAGCTAGCAGAAGAAAAGAAATCATAAAAATCAGATCAGAAATAAATGAAAAAGAAATGAAGGAAACGATAGCAAAGATCAATAAAACTAAAAGCTGGTTCTTTGAGAAGATAAACAAAATAGATAAACCACTAGCCAGACACATCAAGAAAAAAAGGGAGAAGAATCAAATCAATAGAATTAGAAATGAAAAAGGAGAAGTAACAACTGACACTGCAGAAATAAAAAAAATCATGAGAGATTACTACAAGCAACTCTATGCCAATAAAATGGACAACCTGGAAGAAATGGACAAATTCTTAGAAATGCACAACCTGCCAAGACTGAATCAGGAAGAAATAGAAAATATGAACAGACAAATCACAAGCACTGAAATTGAAACTGTGATTAAAAATCTTCCAACAAACAAAAGCCCAGGACCAGATGGCTTCACAGGTGAATTCTATCAAACGTTTAGAGAAGAGCTAACACCTATCCTTCTCAAACTCTTCCAAAATATAGCAGAGGGAGGAACACTCCCAAATTCCTTCTACGAGGCCACCATCACCTTGATACCAAAACCAGACAAGGATGTCACAAAGAAAGAAAACTACAGGCCAATATCACTGATGAACATAGATGCAAAAATCCTCAACAAAATACTAGCAAACAGAATCCAACAGCACATTAAAAGGATCATACACAATGATCAAGTGGGGTTTATTCCAGGAATGCAAGGATTCTTCAATATACGCAAATCTATCAATGTGATAAACCATATTAACAAATTGAAGGAGAAAAACCATATGATCATCTCAATAGATGCAGAAAAAGCTTTCGACAAAATTCAACACCCATTTATGATAAAAACCCTGCAGAAAGTAGGCATAGAGGGAACTTTCCTCAACATAATAAAGGCCATATATGACAAGCCCACAGCAAACATCATCCTCAATGGTGAAAAACTGAAAGCATTTCCACTAAGATCAGGAACAAGACAAGGTTGCCCACTCTCACCACTCTTATTCAACATAGTTTTGGAAGTTTTAGCCACAGCAATCAGAGAAGAAAAGGAAATAAAAGGAATCCAAATCGGAAAAGAAGAAGTAAAGCTGTCACTGTTTGTAGATGACATGATACTATACATAGAGAATCCTAAAGATGCTACCAGAAAACTACTAGAGCTAATCAATGAATTTGGTAAAGTAGCAGGATACAAAGTTAATGCACAGAAGTCACTGGCATTCCTATACACTAATGATGAAAAATCTGAAAGTGAAATCAAGAAAACACTCCCATTTACCATTGCAACAAAAAGAATAAAATATCTCGGAATAAACCTACCTAAGGAGACAAAAGACCTGTATGCAGAAAATTATAAGACACTGATGAAAGAAATTAAAGATGATACAAATAGATGGAGAGATATACCATGTTCTTGGATGGGAAGAATCAACATTGTGAAAATGACTCTACTACCCAAAGCAATCTACAGATTCAATGCAATCCCTATCAAACTACCACTGGCATTTTTCACAGAACTAGAACAAAAAATTTCGCAATTTGTATGGAAACACAAAAGACCCCGTATAGCCAAAGCAATCTTGAGAACGAAAAAAGGAGCTGGAGGAATCAGGCTCCCTGACTTCAGACTATACTACAAAGCTACAGTAATCAAGACAGTATGGTACTGGCACAAAAACAGAAAGATTGATCAATGGAACAGGATAGAAAGCCCAGAGATAAACCCACGCACATATGGACACCTTATCTTTGATAAAGGTGGCAGGAATGTACAGTGGAGAAAGGACAGCCTCTTCAATAAATGGTGCTGGGAAAACTGGACAGGTACAGGTAAAAGTATGAGATTAGATCACTCCCTAACACCATATACAAAAATAAGCTCAAAATGGATTAAAGACCTAAATGTAAGGCCAGAAACTATCAAACTCTTAGAGGAAAACATAGGCAGAACACTCTATGACATAAATCACAGCAAGATCCTTTCTGACCCACCTCCTAGAGTAATGGAAATAAAAACAAAAATAAACAAATGGGACCTAATGAAACTTCAAAGCTTTTGCACAGCAAAGGAAACCATAATCAAGACCAAAAGACAACCCTCAGAATGGGAGAAAATATTTGCAAATGAAGCAAATGACAAAGGATTAATCTCCAAAATTTACAAGCAGCTCATGCAGCTCAATAACAAAAAAACAAACAACCCAATCCAAAAATGGGCAGAAGACCTAAATAGACATTTCTCCAAAGAAGATATACAGAATGCCAACAAACACATGAAAGAATGCTCAACATCATTAGTCATTAGAGAAATGCAAATCAAAACTACAATGAGATATCATCTCACACCAGTCAGAATGGCCATCATCAAAAAATCTAGAAACAATAAATGCTGGAGAGGGTGTGGAGAAAAGGGAACACTCTTGCACTGTTGGTGGGAATGTGAATTTGTTCAGCCACTATGGAGAACAGTAGGGAGGTTCCTTAAAAAACTACAAATAGAATTACCATATGACCCAGCAATCCCACTACTGGGCACATACCCTGAGAAAACCAAAATTCAAAAAGAGTCATGTACCAAAATGTTCATTGGAGCTCTATTTACAATAGCCTGGAGATGGAAACAACCTAAGCGCCCATCATCGGATGAATGGATAAAGAAGATGTGGCACATATATACAATGGAATATTACTCAGCCTTAAAAAGAAATGAAATTGAGCTATTTGTAATGAGATGGATAGACCTAGAGTCTGTCATACAGAGTGAAGTAAGTCAGAAAGAAAAAGACAAATACCATATGCTAACACATATATATGGAATTTAAGGGGGAAAAATGTCATGAAGAACCTAGGGGTAAGACAGGAATAAAGACGCAGACCTACTGGAGAACGGACTTGAGGATATGGGGAAGGGGAAGGGTGAGATTTGACAGGGCGAGAGAGAGTCATGGACATATACACACTAACAAACATAGTAAGGTAGATAGCTAGGGGGAAGCAGCCGCAAGGCACAGGGATATTAGCTCGGTGCTTTGTGACAGCCTGGAGGGGTGGGATAGGGAGAGTGGGAGGGAGGGAGACGCAAGAGGGAAGACATATGGGAACATATGTATATGTATAACTGATTCACTTTGTTATAAAGCAGAAACTAACACACCATTGTAAAGCAATTATACCCCAATAAAGATGTTTAAAAAAAAAAAAAAAGAAGTGCAGATTTCAGACACCAGGCTGCCTGATCTACAACTAGACAGACTGCAAACCAACCATCATCAAGACAGCATGGTACTGGCACACAAGACATCCACGTAGATGCAGGGGAGAGAAGAGAGACCCTGAAAGAAACCCAATATAGTCCTATCAATGGAGGAGAGAAAGTCTGATGGGGAAAAGGATAGCCTGCACAGAGCATGGTCCTGAAGAACCTGGACAGCTCCATGCCTAAGAATCACACCGGATTCCTTTCTTCTGCCACCAACAACAAGAACCTCACACAAAATTGACTACTGCAATTTCAAACCTGAAATCAGGCCAGGCCTAGAAGAAACCTGTAGACAGTACAGTATTCTGGGACCACAGACAGTATTCTGGGACCTGTAGACAGTACAGTATTCTGGGACCTCAGACAGTATTCTGGGACCTCAGATATAGAAGCATGTCTATGGATCAGTCTCCTCAGGCAAGGGAAACAAAATCACAATAAAGGCAGTTGGGGCTTCAGTCGACTGAAAACAGATTTCGATGACAAAGGCAAAGCATCTGCATGACGAAAATGCAGATCTACGTGACAAAATATTGATTTGCAAACAAGGAACCTGACGAGGGGGATCATCTGAAGAGCAGACTGAGAAGTTCCAAAATGCAAGCCTTTGAAACACAAAAACCCTAAACGAAGCTGAACCCTAAGAGTGTGTGTGTGTTTATGCATGTGTACCTGTAGGTATTCTATAAATAATATACCATAATTATATGTAATAAACATATTCTATATCAAGAATTTATTAAAAAGAATAAATTTATATTACACTATATATTAAAGGCAATATACATCCTATATATTATTTATCATACATTTTCTATTTAAAAGCTATATAATACATACATATACTGAATCATACATAGAGATACAAATACACATGTGCTTAGGTGCACATACACCCCTAAACCACAAGATCACAGGAGAGAATTGAGTAGAATTCACTGACTTTTCACAAGTTCGTCTGTAGGCAAGGACAAAATCTAAGTGTACATTCATTCAGGAGGCGTCAGGATATCCACAAGGATACGTGACCTTGATCATGAATACTGGGAGCCAATGCATGGGCAACCAACCCTGAGATCAAGAGGATACATATTGACATGAATCTACCTCCAACAGGAGGACCTGGAGGGTTGTATGCCAAAGGGATCGATGTCTGTCATTCCTTGATGTTCAGCCCTCACTTGGCAGAATGCTTATGTAGGCCAGAGAATGAGTGACACTTCCCAGATCCCAGAGCAGACTGAAGCCAGTTTCAGCTGGATTAGGTCCTAGGCCAGCCCTTGAGACAATCATTCCTTTGTTCAGTGTGCAGCTGTGGTCCATGTGATACCAGCCTTCCATGTGATACCAGCCTATAGCTTTGACAGGCACTGTAGGTGCTAATAGGCCTGTCTGCCTATTGTCTTCCCTATGAAGTTGATGCCAGATTGAGCACCACTTTGAATATGGGGATATTCGCGAAGAGAAGCCCATGGTTTTTTCTGGGCCACATCCCTGGTGACATGGAGGAGAGCAGCTGGTTTTGAAAGCCGCTCTGTCCACAGAGCCAGGGCCATGGCTCTTCCCATTCATGTTTGTATCACTCTTCTGGGTCTGGGATTACCCCAGGAGGTAATCTAACTTCCAATGCAATAGAGCCCAAAAGTAGCTGGAACCTGGGGAATGAGGCATCGACATCCTAGAGGAGGCTGCTCACCAGGTCACCTGGCAGTAATCATGGCTCTGCTGTACCCACATGTGCTGAGGCTGTGGCCTCAGGAAACGTCACAATTAGGGTGAACCTCCAGGGCTGTTGATACTGAGTCAAGTCTCACGTGAATTGCCTTTGGCTATTTTCTGGGAGGAACACAAAAACAAACCTGGGAGCCCCAGGCCAGTCCACCAACATGATGCCAGCCTGGTAGAAATTTGTCCCTTGCATCTTTTGTGGAGTGATATTGAGCATGGGTGTTCCTTTCCTATGGGCTGGTTCTGCCTACAGAATGGGCAGGCTCATAAAAGGTGAAAAGCCCAGCGGCTCTACACATTCACAGTCATGTCCCACGCTGGCTGATCCACATCATGCGAGCCGAGCTGCACCTTTAACCCTAGGTTTATGCCAAAACCTCTAAGTGGTACTATTTTATCCGAGGTGGATATGTGAACTGACCTAGGGCTGCACCTGACATTGAAGCAGGATGTCGTGTGGGCAGAAAAGCAATGATAATGTTGGGTGGGACACTGATACCTCCGAGATTGGGGGACCCTTCTGCTTGTCACACTCATGGTAGATTCCCATGTTGGAGACCAGCGAGGAGCTCACGGAGGTGGACACCCAATGCCTCTCCCCCAGTGTTGGGGTGAGTCACTCCAAAGTGCACCCCACTGCCACTCCTCACAAAGAATAGTGCTGGCTCTGGAATGTATGGCCATGGAGGGTTCTCTATAAGAAAAGACCAAGTATTTATGTGGCCCAACCCTTGGTTATGAAGAGACCACAGCACAGCCAGATCTGTCATTAAGCATCATGCTGAGCTTCCCAGAGAGGCAACTACAGGGCTTGGAGCAAACAAAGGAAGAGCACAAAGGTGAGCAGGCCAGGGTTGTATCCTGATCCCACAGGGTGAGATCCCAGAGCCTTGTCTTGGGCATGTACCAAGGCTGAACTCAGACCACTCGTCTGGTGGACTGCAATTTGCCAATACATAACAAACAGAAGATTGATCTCAATGGAGGGAAAGGTCTGAGGGAACCCACACACTTCCAACCCTGGCCACAGAAGTTTCAAAGATGGTCGAGCCAATTACACCCAAGAAGGATGGGCAGACGGACAGAGATACAGCTTATGGAGCTGAGTCCAAAGGGGCCATGTTCTGGTCCTCCCTTCTTGGATGACTCAGAGAGATGGAGAGGGAGGAAGGAGGAGATGGCCAGTATTGCATACACCTACCTCTAACACTGGTACGCTGGATACATTCATTCACTGACTCAGAGGAAGACTTCGTGATAATAAAGGCATGGAAAGAAGAAAGAAGAGTTTTCCGACAGCACAGGAAAGACCCCAATTGACGCAATTCTCTGCACAGACAATGCTGATGGCAACCGTCCCCCAAGAAAAAACAAAAACAAACCAAACAGAACTCAGGAAACTCAGTTTGATAGCAGGGTACAAACTTCAATGATGCTACAGAAATTGCTTGAATTTCTGTACACACACAACACTATCCAAGTGAGAAAGGAAGGAGGCAACCCCATGGACAATGATGGTAAGAGCACAAAGAAAATGCCTAGGAGACCACCTAACCCATGAGCTACAAGACACGTTACTCAGAAATCGGGATGAGAGGCACATTGATGAAAGAAAATGAAGACAACACACGACCAACATGGAATGATAGGTAGTGCTCATGGACTGTAACTATCAGTTTTGTACAAATGATTCCACACTTACAAGGAAATCCAGAGAATGGGTGCCATTCCTCTCAAAATACCCACAGATTGTGTCAGACAAGGACAACCAAGAGGACCCAAATGTGTCTGGAAACACAAAACACCCTCGATAGTGTCCATACTCCCTTCAGCAAGAAGTGTAGATTTCAGACACCCAAGCTGCCTAATCTCAAACTACACGGCAGACGTTCCATCAACAAGACAGCATGGTATTGGCACAAAGGACATCCACACAGATGCAAAGAAGAGAATGGAGAGCCCAGATAGAAAGCCAAGTTTGCCCAAACAAAGGAGGTGAGAAAGTCCAATGTGGACAAGATAGCCAGTGCAATGCATCATCCTCGGGAACCTGGACCACTCCATGCCTAAGAATCACACTGTATTCACTTCTCATGCCACCAAAAACAAGACCCTCACACCAAATCATCTACTGTAATTTCAAATCTGAAGTTAGGCCCGGCCTAAAAGAAACCCATAGGCAATACATTCTTGAACCTCAGCCCTAGATGATGTGTAATGGATCGGTCTCCTCAGACAAGGGAAACAGAAGCAAAATAAAGGCACTTGGGGTTCCATTCGACTGAAAAGTAATTTCGACGCCAAAGGCAAAGTGTCTGCACGAATACAAGGCAGGGGAGTGAAAGTGAGAAGACATTGATTTGCAAAGGATGAAACTGACAAGGGGGATCATCTGGAGAGCAGACCAGAAAGCCACAAAATGCAAGCCTTTGAGACACAAAAACCCTACATGAAGCTGAACCATAAGAGTTTGTGTGTGTGTGTGTGTGTATGTGAACCTGTAGGTATTCTATAAAAAAGATACCTAAATTATATATAATGAACATATTCTATATCAAGAATTTATTACACAGAATAAGTTTAGGATATTTAATATATTATGTATCATATATTTTTCAACTTCACACGTATATAATACATACATGTAATGAATCATACATAGAGATACAAATATGCATACGTTCATGACACATACAAGCTAAAACCACAAGATTACAGGGGAGAATTGAGTAGAAGTCACAGACTATTCCCATTCATTCTGGAGGGTTGGTGATATCCATAAGGGTATGTGACATGGAGGGAAGAATGCTGGGAGTCAAGGCATGGGCAGCCCACTCTGAAATGAGGAGGACACATGTGGACTTGAATCTACCTGCAACAGGAGGACCTGGAAGGTTGTATGCCAGAGGTGTTTATGTCTGTCATTCCTTTATGTTCAGCCCTCGCTTGGCAGGACTGGGATGTAGGCCAGAGGATGAGTGACACTCCCCAGATACCAGAGCAGTCCCAAGCCAGTTTCAGCTGGATTCTGTGCTAGGCCAGCCCCTCACACAATCCTTCCTTGGTTCAGTGTGCACCTGTGGTCCATGTGACACCAGCCCTACATGTGATACAGCATACAAGTTTGACAGGCACGGTAGGTGCTTCTAGGCCTCTCTGCCCAATGCCTTACCTAGGAAGTCGATGTCCAAATAAGCGTCTCTTTGAAGATGGGGAGAATCGGGAGGAGAGGCCCATAATTTTTACAGGGCCACATCCCTGATGCCATGGAGAAGAACAGCTGGTTCTGCAAGCAGCTCTGTCCACAGAGCCAGAACCATGGCTCTTCCCATGTCGTGTTTGTGTCACTGTTCTGGGCCCAGGACCCCAGGATGGGACCTAAATTCTCTGGCAATAGAGCCCAACATAAATTGGAACCTAGGGAAGGAGCCATCGACATCCTAGAGGAGCCCTCTCCCCAGCTCACATGGCAGTAATCATGGCTCTGCTGTGCCCCCATATGCTGGGACTGTGGCCACAGGAAACGTCACAATCAGGGTGAATCTCCAGGGCTCTTGATGTTTGGCCAGGTCTCTCATGAGTTGCCTTGGGTCACTGCCCACAAAGGCCAGTGGTGGCTCCGGAATGTGTGGCCATGGAGGGTTCTCTCTAACCAGGTCCCAGGGGTCTACCAGGCCCAATCCTCCATTATGAAGAAACCGCAGCACAGCCGGATCTGATATTGAGCATCATGTTAAGCTTCCCAAGGAGTCAGCTACAGGACCAGGAGCACACGAAGGAAGAGCACAAAGTGAGCAGGATGACGATGAATCCTATCTCACAACATGGTGAGATCCCAGAGCTTGGTCTTGGGCATGTACTGAAAGCTGACCTCAGACCACCCAACTGGTGGACTGCAATTTGCCAACACATAATGAACAGAGGATTGGTTGCAATGGAGTGAAAGGTCTGATGGAAATCCCACCTCCCCAACCCAAGCAAAAGAAGTTTCACAGATGGTAGAGCAAATTATACCCAGGAGAGAGTGGGAGACCGACAGAGGTACAGCTCAACAAGATGAGGCCCATGGGGCCATGGCCTAGTCCTTCCCTTCATGGATGACTCGGAGAGATGGAGGAGGAAGGAAGAGATGGCCAGCTATTGCATACACATACTCTAAAACTTGTATGCTGGCTACACTCATTTATCCAGGCAATGGAATGCTTCACCATAATAAAGCCATGGAAAGAAGAAAGATGAATTTTCCAACAGTAGAGGAAAGACAACAATTGACCCGGTTCTCTGAACAGAAAATGCTGATGGTGACCCAACTCCAAGAGAAAACAAAACAAAACAGAACTCAGGAAACTCAATTCATTATCAGGGTAAAACTTCACTGACACTACTGAAATTGCTTGAATTTATGTACACAAACAGCACTATCTGAATGAGAAAGGAAGGAGACAACCTCGTGGAAAATTACAGTAAGAGCACAAAGAAAGTGCCGAGGAGACCATCTAACCCATGACGGACAAGACACCTCACTGAGAAAATGGGACGAGAGACACAATGATGAAAGAAAATGAAGACGCACACTCCCAGCATGGAATGATAGGTAGTGCTCATGACCGGAAGTGTCGTCTTGTGCAAATGATTCCACACTCTCGAGGAGATCCAGAGAATTGATGCCATTCCATTCAAAATACCTATGGATTGTCTCAGACAAGGAAAACCAAGAATTCCCAAATGTGTCTGGAAACACAAAAGATCCTCGAGAGTGTCCATACACTCTTCAGCACAAAGTTCAGACTTCAGACACCCAAGCTGCCTAATCTGCAACTTGACGGCAAACCTACCATCATCAATACAGCATGGTATTGGCACACAAGACATCCACATAGATGCAAGGAAGAGAACTGAGAGTCCCAAAAGAAAGTGAAGCTTGTCCCATCAGAGGAGATGAGAAAGTCTGATAGAGACAAGATAGCATGTACAATGCATCGTCCTGGGGAACCTGGACCATTCCATATGTAAGAATCAAACTGGCTTCCTTTCTCATGGCACCAAAAACAAGACCCTCTCACCATATGAACTATCACAATGTCAAATCTGGAGTCAGGCCAGGCCCACAGGAAACCCACAGGCAGTACATTGTGGGACCTCAGCATTAGAAGCATGTCTAATGGATCAGTCTCCTCAGTAAAGGGAACTGAAGCACAATAAAGGCAGTTGGGGCTCCAGCCATTGGGAAAGGGATTTTGATGGCAGAGACAAAGTGCACGACGAAAAGGCAGTGGAGCAAACGCGTGAGAAAACATTGATTTTTAAATGATGAAACTGATGAGGGGGATCATCTGGAGAGCAGACCAAGAACTCGCAAAATGCAAGGCTTCGAGACACAAGAACCCTAAACGAAGCTGAACCCTAATAGTGTGTGTGTGTGTGTATGTATGTGCACGTGTAGGTATTCTATACATAATATACCTAAATTATATATAATAAACATATGCTATATCAATAATTTATTACATAGAACAAGTTTAGTATACATAATATCTATATAAAAGGCAATATGTATAATATATATATTATGTATCATATATTTTCTTCTTAATACCTATATAATACATACGTATAATGAATCATATGTAGAGATACAAACACGCATGTGCTTACATGCACATACACAGATAAACCACAAAATCACAAGAGAGAACTGAGTAGAATTCACTGACTTTTCCCAAGTTCGTCTGTAGGCAAAGACCAAATCACAATGTACATTCATTCTGGAGGCGTAGGAATATCCACAAGGATATGTGACCTGGAGGCATGAATACTGGGAGCCAATGCATGGGCAATCCACCCCTGAGACGAAGGGGACATGTATGGACGTGAATCTAACTCCAACAGGAGGACCTGGAAGGTTGTATGCCAGAGGGGTTGATGTCTGTCGTTCCTTGATGTTCAGTCCTCGCTTGGCAGGATGGTTATACAGGTTAGAGGACAACTGCCACACCACACAGCCCAGAGCAGATACAAGCCTGTTTCAGCTGGATTATGTGCTAGAGTAGCCCCTGTGACAATCCTTCTTTGTTCAGTGTGCACCTGTGTTCCATGTGATACCAACACTCAATATGATACTAGCCTACATGTTTCATAGGCACTGTAGGGGCTTCTAGGTATATCTGCCTAAAGCTTTCCCTAGGAGGTCGATGCCAAAAAGAGTGCCACATTGAAGATGGGGTGATTTGGGAGGAGAGTCCCATTGTTTGTACAGATCCAGATCCCTGATGACATGGAGAAGAGCAGCCGGTTCTGAAAGCAGCTCTGTCCACAGAGCTGGGGCCATGGCTCTTCCCATGTCATGTTGGTGTCACGGTTCTAGGCCCAGAACACCAGGAAGTGACCTAACTTCCCTAGCAATAGAGCCCAACAGAAACTGGGCTCTGGGAAACAAGGCATTGACATCCAAGAGGAGCCACTCCCCAGCTCACGTGGCTGTAATCATGGTTCTGCTGTGTCCCCATTTGCTGGGGCTGTGGCCTCAGGAAACTTCAGAATCAGCATGAGCCTCCAGGGCTGTTGATGTTGGGTTAGGTCCCAAGTGAATTGCCTCAGGTCATTGTCCAGAGGAACCCAAAGACAAGCCTGGGAAACCCAGGTCAATCCACCAACCAGATGTCACACTGGTAGCAATCTGTCCCTTGCCGTGTTGGGTTAAGTGATATTGGGGTTCAGTGTTCCTGTCCTGTGGGGTGGGTCTGCCTCCAGAATGGGCAGGTTCATAGGCTGTGAGAAGCCCATTGGGCTGGACACATACAAGCTTGCTGGTCTGCATGGAGTGAGCCCAGGCAGTGCCTATAAAACAAGGATTATGCCAAAATTTCTAGGTGGTATTCTTTGGTCTCAGGTAGATATGTGACCCGACATAGGTCTGTGCCTGACCTGGGAACAGAAGGTTGAGAAGGCAGAAAAAGCAATGATACTGGCCGGGTGGGGCCCTGATTTCTCCAGTCTTGGTGGGCCCTTCTGCTGGTCACTGTCATGGTAGAATCAACGTTGGAGATGGGTGAGGAGCTCACCGTTTTGTACACACAAATCCTCTGCCCGACTGTTGGGCTGAGTCACGCCAGTGTGCTCCCCACCCCCACTGTCCACAAAGGCTAGTGCTGGCTGCAGAATGTGTGATGACGTAGGGTTCCCTGTAACCACAATGCAGGGGTTCTTCGGCGCCCAATCCTGGTTTAGGAAGAGATCACAGCACAGCCACATCTGACATGGAGCAGCATGCTAAGATTTGCTGCAAGTCAGGTACAGGCACTTGAGCACACAAAGGAAGAGCACAAAGTGAGCAGGATGGCGATGAATCCTGTCACCACATGGTGAGTTCCCAGAGCTTGGTCTTGGCCATGTACCGAAAGCTGACCTCAGACCACCCAACTGGTGGACTGCAATTTGCCAGCACACAATGAACAGAGGATTGGTCACAATGGAGTGAAAGGTCTGATAGAAATCCCACCTCCCCAACCCAAGCAAAAGAAGTTTCACAGATGGTAGAGCAAATTATGCCCAGGGGAGAGTGGGAGACCGACAGAGGTACAGCTCAACAAGATGAGGTCCATGGGGCCATCGTCTAGTCCTCACCTTCCTGGATGAGTCAGAGAGATGGAGAAGGACAAAGAAGGAGCTGGACAGTGGTTGTATATACCTATCTCTAACACTGGTACGCTGCCTACATTCATTCACCCAGGCAGAGGAATGCTTCACCATAATAAACTCTTGGAAAGAAGAAAGAAGAATTTTCCAACAGCAGAGGACACATGCCAATTAACCTGATTCTCTGCACAGAAGATGCTGATGGTGACCGTCCCCCAACAGAAAAATAACCAAAGCAGAACAGAACTCAGAAAACTCATTTCAATAACAGGGTACAATCTTCACTGACACTACAGAAATTGCTTGAATTTCTGTACACAAGCAACACTATCTGAATGAGAAAGGGAGGAGACAATGCCATAAACAATGATGGTAACAACAGAAAGAAAATGCTTAGGAGACCATCTAACCCACGACCTACAAGGCACGTACCTCAGAAAATGGGATGATAGAGACATTGATGAAAGAAGATGTAGAAAACACATACCCAACATGGAATGATACTTAGTGCTCATGGACCGGAAGAGTCCGTGTTGTTCAGATGATTCCACACTCATGAGAAAATCCACAGAGTCTATGCCATTCCTATCAACATACCCACAGATTGCTTCAGACAAGGACAACTGAGAATTCTTAAATGTGTCTGGAAATGCAAAACACCCTCGAGAGTGTCCATACACTCTTCAGCAAGAAGTGCAGATTTCAGAGGGGGACCTTGAAGATGGCGGAAGAGTAAGACGCGGAGATCGCCTTCCTCCCCACGGATACACCAGAAATACATCTACACGTGGAACAACTCTTACAGAACACCTACTGAAGGCTGGCAGAAGACCTCAGACCTCCCAAAAGGCAAGAAACTCCCCACGTACCTCGGTAGGGCAAAAGAAAAAAAGAAAAAACAGAGACAAAAGAATAAGGACGGAACCTGCACCAGTGGGAGGGAGCTGTGAAGGAGGAAAAGTTTCCACACACTAGGAAGCCCCTCCGCGGGCGGAGACTGCGGGAGGCGGAGGGGGGAGCTTCGGAACCGCGGAGTAGTGCACAGCGACGGGTGCGGAGGGCAAAGCGGGGAGATTCCCGCACAGAGGATCGGTGCCGACCGGCATTCACCAGCCCGAGAGGCTTGTCTGCTCACCCGCCGGGGCGGGCGGGGCTGCGAGCTGAGGCTCGGGTTTCGGTTTTGGACGGAGTGCAGGGAGAGGACTGGGGTTGGCGGCTTGAACGTAGCCTGAAGGGGTTAGTGCACCACGACTAGCCGGGAGGGAGTTCGGGGAAAAGCCTGCACCTGCCGAAGAGGCAAGAGACTTTTTCTTCCCTCTTCGTTTCCTGGTGCGCGAGGAGAGGGGTTTAAGAGCGCTACTTAAAGGAACTCCAGAGACGGGTGCGAGCCGCGGCTAAAAGCGCGAACCCCAGAGACGGGCGCGAGCCGCGGCTAAAAGCGCGAACCCCAGAGACGGGCGCGAGCCGCGGCTAAAAGCGCGGACCCCAGAGACGGGCGGGAGACGCTAAGGCTGCTGCTGCCGCCACCAAGGGGTGCCACCACACCCCTCTTCCGCGGAGCCTGTGCAGCCCGCCACTGCTAGGTTCCCGGGAACCAGGGAAAACTTCCCCGGGAGAACGCACGGCGGGCCTCAGGCTGGTGCAACGTCACGCCGGCCTCTGCCGCAACGTCACGCCGCCTCTGACGCCGCAGGCCCGCCCCGCAAGCAGTGCCCCTCCTTCCCCCCCCTCACCCCCGGCCTGAGTGAGCCAGAGCCCCCGAATCAGCGGCCCCTTTAACCCTGTCCTGTCTGAGCAAAAAACAGACGCCCTCCAGCGACCTACAAGCAGAGGCAGGGCCAAATCCAAAGCTGAGATCCTGTGAGCTGTGAGAACAAAGAAGAGAAAGGGAAATCTCTCCCAGCAGCCTCAGAAGCAGCGGATTAAAGCTTCACAATCAACTTGATATACCCTGCATCTGTGGAATACCTGAATAGACAACGAATCATCCCAAATTGAAGAGGTGGAATTTAGGAGCGAGATCTATGATTTTTTTTCCCTTTTCCTCTTTTTGTGAATGTGTACGTGTATGCTTATGTGTGAGATCTTGTCTGTATACTCTTGCTTCCACCATTTGTCCTAGGGCTCTATCCGTCCATGTTTTTTTTTAAAAAAAATTTTTCTCAATAATTAATTTTAGTTGTAATAACTTTATTATACTTTACCTTCGTTCTTTCTTTCTTTCTTTCCTTCCGTCCTTCCCTCCTTTAGACAACGAATCACTCCAAATTGAGGAGGTGGTCTCTGAGAGCAAGATTTATGATTTTTCCCCCTTTACCTCTTTTTGTGAGGGTGTATGTGTATGCTTCTGTGTAAGATTTTCTCTGTATAGCTTTGCTTCCAACATTTGTCCTAAGGTTCTATCCGTCCCCCTTTTTTTTTTCTAAGTATTTTTTAATTCAATAACTATATTATACTTTATTTTATTTTTACTGTATCTTCTTTCTTTCTGTCTTTTTTCCTTCTTTCCCTCCTTCCTTCCTTCCTTCCTCCCTCCCTCCTTTCTTTCCTTCTTTGCTTCTTTCTTCCTTCCTTCCTTTCCTCCTTTCCTTCTTTCTTTCCTCATACTTCTACTAATTCTCTCTACTTTTTCTCCCTTTTATTCTGAGCCGTGTGGATGAAAGGCTCTTGGTGCTCCAGCCAGGAGTCAGGGCTCTGCCTCTGAGGTAGGAGAGCCAACTTCAGGACACTGGTCAACAAGAGACCTCCCAGCTCCACATAATATTAAACGGTGGAAATCTCCCAGTGACCTCCATCTTAACACCAGCACCCAGCTTCACTCAACGACCAGCAAGCCACAGTGCTAGACAACCTATGCCAAACAACTAGCAAAACAGGAACACAACCCCACCCATTAGCAGAGAGGCTGCCTAAAATCATAATAAGGCCACAGACACCCCAAAACACACCACCAGACGTGAACCTGCCCACTAGAGAGACAAGATCCAGCCTCATCCACCACAACACAGGCACTAGTCCCCTCCACCAGGAAGCCTACACAACCCACTGAAACAACCTTAGTCACTGGAGACACACATCAAAAACAATGGGAACTACGAACGTGCAGCCTGCAAAAAGGAGACCCCAAACACAGTAAGATAAGCAAAATGAGAAGACAGAAAAACACACAGCAGATGAAGGAGCAAGATAAAAATGCACCAGACCTAACAACTGAAGAGGAAATAGGCAGTCTACCTGAAAAAGAATTCAGAATAATGATATTAAGGATGATCCGAAATCTTGGAAGTAGAATGGACAAAATGCAAGAATCAGTTAAAAAGGACCTAGAAGAAATAAAGATGAAACAAGCAATGATGAACAACGCAATAAATGAAATTAAAAGTACTCTAGATGGGATCAATAACAGAATAACTGAGGCAGAAGAACGGATAAGTGACCTGGAAGATAAAATAGTGGAAATAACTACTGCAGAGCAGAATAAAGAAAAAAGAATGAAAAGAACTGAGGACAGTCTCAGAGACTTCTGGGACAACATTAAACGCACCAACATTCGAATTATAGGGGTTCCAGAAGAAGAAGAGAAAAAGAAAGGGATTGAGAAAATATTTGAAGAGATTACAGTTGAAAACTTCCCTAATATGGGAAAGGAAATAGTTAATCAAGTCCAGGAAGCACAGAGTCCCATACAGGATAAATACAAGGAGAAATACGCCAAAACACATATTAATCAAACTGTCAAAAATTAAATACAAAGAAAGCATATTAAAAGCAGCAAGGGAAAAACAACAAATAACACACAAGGGAATCCCCATAAGGTTAACAGCTGATCTCTCAGCAGAAACCCTACAAGCCAGAAGGGAGTGGCAGGACATACTGAAAGTGATGAAGGAGAAAAACCTGCAACCAAGACTACTCTACCCAGCAAGGATCTCATTCAG
>NW_021698530.1:621814-674266 GCF_005190385.1 Monodon monoceros
TCCATGGCCACACATTCCGGAGCCACCACTGGCCTTTGTGGGCAGTGGGGGTGGGGTGTGTGTTGGCTGACTCGGCCCAACACTCGGGGAGAGGCATTTGGTGTCCACATGTGTGAGCTCCTCACTAACGTCCAACGTGGGGTTCTACAATGACAGTGAACAGGAGAAGGGCCTGCAAAGCCCAGATGGATCTGGGCCTCTCCTGGACATTATCATTGCTTCTTCTGCACACTCGACCTTCTGCTCTGAGGCCAGGCACAGAACTTGGTTGGAGCACATATCCACATGAGACAAAAGAGAACCACCTAGATCTTTAGGCATAAACCTCGGGTTAAAGGCGCAGCCTGTGCTCACTTCATATGGTACCTCCAGCTTGAGATATGGCTGTGTATGTGTCCGATCCACTGAGCTTTTACCACTCATGAGCTGTCCCATTCTGAAAGCAGACCCACTCCACAGGACAGCATCACCCACGTCCAATATTATTCAACACAAAAGGCAAGGACAGATGGCTAGCAGGGTGTCATCAGGTTGGTGGACAGGCCTGGGCTCCTAGGCTTGTTTTTGCGTTCCTCCCAGACACTGGCTGAAGGCAACTCATGTGAGACCAGACCCACATCAACAGCACTAGAGACTCACGCTCGTGATTTTTCCTGAGGCCACAGCACCAGCACATGGGGACTCAACAGAGCCATGTTTACAGCCAGGTGAACTGGGGAGTGGCCTCCTTTAGGATGCTGATGTCTCGTTCCCCATGTTCCACTTTCTCTTGGCTCTATTGCCAGGGAAATTAGGTCATTTCCTGGGGTCCCTGGCCCAGAACATTGACACAAACATGACATGGGAAGAGCCATGGCCCCAGTTCTGTGGACACAGCTGCTTTCAAAACTGGCTTCCATCCTCCATGTCATCAGTGATGTGGCCCTGTAGAAACCATGGACCACTCTTCCCGAATCTCCCCATCTTGAAAGTGGCACTCATTTTTGCATCAACCTCCTAGGGAAGGCATTAGGTGGGTAGGCCTAGAAGAACCTACAGTGCCTGTCAAACCTGTAGGCTGGTATCACATGGAGGGCTGGTATCACATGGAGCACAGGTTCACACTGAACCAAGGAAGGATTTTCTCAGGGGCTGGCCTAGCACAAAATCCAGCTGAAACATGCTTGGGACTGCTCTGGTATCTGGGGAGTGTCACTCATCCTCTGGCCTACATCCCTGTCCTGCCAAGCGAGGGCTGAACATCAAGGAATGACAGACATCGACCTCTCTGGCATACAACCGCCCAGGTCCTCCTGTTGTAGGTAGATTCACGTCCACATGTGTCCTCTTTTTCTCGCGGGTGGGTTGCACATACATTGGCTCCAAGCATTCTTGCCTCCCTGTCACATATCCTTTTGGATATCCCCATCCCTCCAGAATGAATGGAAACTGTGATTTGGTCCTCGCCTACAGAAGGACTTGGGAAAAGTCTATGACTTCTACTGAGTTCTCTCCTGTGAACTTGTGGTTTATGCATGTATGTGTGTGTGAACGCACACGTATTTGTATCTCTATGTATGATTCATTATAGATTTGTATTATATGGGTATTAAGTAGAAAAATATATGATATATAATATATATATATTATACATACTGCCCTTCATATATATATATTATGTATGTTACACTTATTCTATATAATAATTTCTTCATATACAATATGTTTATTATATATAATCTAGGTATATTATATAAAGAACACCTACAGGTGCACATATATACACACACACTGTTAGAGTTCAGCTTTGGTTAGGGTTTTTGTGTCTCGAAGGCTTGCCTTTCATGACTTCTTGGTCTGCTTTCCAGATCATCTCTCTCATCACTTTGATCGATAGCAAATCAATGTTTTCTCACGTTCGTTCCATTGCCTTTTAATCATGCACATGCTTTACCTTTGCCATTGAAATCACTTTTTGTCGACTGGAGCCCCAACTGCCTTTCTTATTCTTCTGTTTCCCTTTCCTGATGACACTGATCCATTAGACGTGTTCTAAGGCTGAGGTCCAAGAGTGTACTGCCTATGGGTTTCTCTAGGCCTGGCCTGACTTCAAATTTGACATTGCAGTAGTGGATTTGCTGTGAGGTTCTTGTTGTTGGTGGCACAAAGAAGGAATCCATTGTGATTCTTTGGCATGGAGTGGTCCAGGTTCCCCAGGACCATGCATTGCCCAGGCTATCTTGTCGCCATGGGACTTTCCCACCTCTTTCTTTTGGACAAGCTGTCTTTCTTTCAGGACTCTCTGTTCTCTTACTTACATCTATGTGGATGTCTTGTGTGCCAGTACCATGCTGTCTTGATGATGGTAGGTTTTCAGTCAGTTGGAGGTCAGATGCTTGGCTGTCTGAAATCTGCACTTCTTGCTGAAGAGTGTATGGACTCTCTCAAGGGTCTTTTGCATTTCCAGGCAGATATGGGACTTCTTGGTTATTCTTGTCTGAGACAGTCCATGGGCATTTTGAAAGGAATGGCATTGACTCTCTGGATTTCCTCAAGAGTGTGGAATCATTTGCACAAGTCAGGCTCTTCCAGTCCATGTGCACTACCTCTCATTCCATGTTGGGCATATGTCGTCTTCATTTTCTTTCATCAATTTGTCTCTCATCCAGTTTTCTGAGTACATGTCTTGTAGGTCGTGGTTAGATGGTCTCCTAGGCATTATCTTTGTGTTGTTACCATCATTGTTCACGTGGTTACTCCTACCTTTCTCATTCAGATTGTGTTGTGTGTGTACAGAAATTCAAGCAATTTCTGCAGTGTCAGTGAAGTTTGTACCCTGCTATTGAACTGAGTTTCTTGAGTTCTATTCTGTTTTGTTTTGTTTTCTCTTGAGGGAGGGTCACTGTCAGCATCTTCTGTGCAGAGAATCAGGTCAATTGGAGACTTTCCTCTGTTGTCGGATAATTCTTCTTTCCATGTCTTTATTAGTGTGAAGTCTCCCTCTGCTTGGGTGAATGATTGTAGTGAGTGTACCAGTGTTAGAGGAAGGTGTATGCAATAACAGCCTGTCTCCTCCTTCCTCCTTCCCCATCTCTGTGAGTCATCCAGGAAGGTGAGTAGTAGGCCATGGCCCCATGGACTTCAGATAGATGAGCTGTACCTCTCTTCGTCTGCCCCTCACCCCAGGCCTAATTTGCTCTACAATCTGAAACCTCTGTGGCTGGTGTTGAGGGATTGGGGGTTCCATCCGACTTTTTCCACCATTGAGACTAATCCTCTGATTGTTATGTGTTGACACCAGTTTCATGGTCTGAGGCCAGCCTTTGGTATGTGCCCAAGACCAGGCTCTGGGATCTCACCCTGTGGTATCAGGATTCATCCCTGGCCTCCTCACCTTTTGCTCTTCCTTTATGTGCTCTGGATCCTATAGCTAACTCGTGAGGAAGCTTAGCATTATGCTCTATGACAGATCCATCTGGGCTACTATCTCTTCATAACCCACAATTTTTCCCCATAGATCCTTGGGCCCTGGTTACAGAGAACCCTCCAGGACCACACATTACGGAGCCAGTGATGGCCCTTGTGGGCAGTGGGGGTGGGGTGCACGTTGGCATGAGTCTGCCCAACACTCGGGAACAGCCATTGTGTGTTCACATCATTGAGCTCCTCACTGATATCCAACGTGGGGCTCTACCATGACAGTGACCAGTAGAAGGGCCCATCAAGACCAGAGTGATCAGGGATGCACCTGGTCATTATCATTGCTTCTTTTGCCCACTCGACCTTCTGTTCCAAGGTCAGGCACAGACCTAGGTCAGATCACATATCCACTTTTGACGAAAGAGACTCAACTAGAGTTTTTGGCATATACCTCTGGGTAAGGTTCTGCCTGGGCTCACTCCATGTGGACCAGCCAGCTGTTGACATGGCTGTAGATGTGTCTGGCCCAACAGGCTTCACACCCCTCATGGGCCTGCCCATTCTTGAAGGAGAACCACCCCACAGGACAGGAACACTGACTCCCAATATCATTCCTCCCGACAAGGCAAGGGAAAGATTGCAACCAGAGTGACATCAGCTTGGTGGACTAGCCTGGAGCTCCCAGGCTTGCTTGGCTTCCTCCCAGACAATGGCCCAAGGCAACTTTCATGAGACCTGACCCTATGGTAACAGTTCTGGAGGCTCACCCTGATTGTGACGTTTCCTGAGGTCACAGCCCCAGCACACGGGGATATAGTAGAACCATGATTACAGCCATGTGAGCTGGGGAGTGGGCTCCTCTAGGATGTTGATGTCTCATTGCCTAGGTTCTAGTTTCTGTTGGGCTCTATTGCCAGGGAAGTTAGGTAACGTCCTGGGGTCCCTGGTCCAGAACACTGACACAAACACGACATGGGAAGAGCAATGGCCCTGGCTCCATGGACATACTGCTTTCAGAACAGGCTGCCCTTCTCCATGTCATTAGGGATGTGGTCCTGTACAATGCATGGGTCTCTCCTCCCGAATCTCCCCATCTGCAAAGTGGCACTCATATTGGCATTGAATTCCTATGGAAGGAACTTGGCGAATAGGCTTAGAAGCACCTACAGTGCCTGTCAAAGCAATAGACTGGTATCATATGGAGGGCTTGTATCACATGGAGCAAAGGTGAACACAGAACGAAGGAAGGTTTGTCTCAGGGGCTGGCCTAACATGTAATCCAGCTGAAACAGGCTTGGGACTTCTCTTGGGTCTGGGGAGTGTCACTCGTCCTCTGCCCTACATCCCTGTCCTGCTGAGCAAGGGCTGATGTCAAGGAATGACAGATATTGACCCGTCTGGCATAAATCCTTCCAGGTTCTCCTGTTGCAGATAGAAACACGTCCATATGTGTCCTCATGGTCTCAGTGGTGGGTTACCCATGCATTGCCTCCCGGCATTCTTGCCTGCAGGTCACATATGCTTTTGGATATCCCTACCCCTCCAGAATGAATGGATATTGTGATTTGGTTCTCACCTACAGACGGACTTGGGAAAAGTCTGTGACTTCTACTTAATTCTCTCCTGTGATCTTGCTGTTTATGCTTGTGTGTGCATGTGAGATCACGTGTATTTGTATGTCTATGTATGATTCAACATTTGTATGTATTATATTGGTATTAAGTAGAAAAATTTATTATACATAATATATATATTATACATATTGCCCTTAATATATGTAATATGTATCCTAAATATATTCTATATAATAAATTCTTGATATAGAATATGGTTATTATATATAATTTAGGTATATAATATATAGAACACCTACAGGGGCCCATATATACACACACACGTGCTGTTAGGTTTCAGCTTCTGTTAGGGTTTTTTGTATTGAAAGCTGGCCTTTTGCTACTTCTCAGTCTGCTCTCCTCATGATCCCCCTTGTCATTTCATCATTTGCACATCAATATTTTCTCACGTTCACTCCTTTTCATTTTTGTCATGTAGACGATTTGCCTTTGCCATCGAAATCACTTTTCAGTCGACTGGAGCCCCAACTGCCTTTCCTGTGCTTCTGCTTCCCTTGCCTGAGGAGACCAATTAATTAGACATGCTTCTAAGGCTGAGGTCCAGGTATGTACTGCCTGTGGGTTTCATCTAGGCCTGGCCTGACTTCAGATGTGATATTGCAGTAATCGATTTGGTGTGATGCTCTTTTTGGTGGCAAGAGAAAGGACCCAGTGTCATTATTATGCATGGAGCAGTCCACGTTCCCCAGGACCATGCATTGTGTCAGCTATCTTGTCCCCATTGAACTTTCTCACATCTTTTAATCGGACAAACTTGGCTTTCCTCCAGAGCTCTCTGTTCTCTTCCTTGCATATATGTGGATATCTTGTGTGCCAATACCATGCTGTTTTGATGACTGTGGGTTTGCAGTCTAGTTGGAGATAAGGCAGCTTGGCTGTCTGAAATCTGTACTTCTTGCTGAAGCATGTATGGACACTCTCAAGGGTATTTTGCATTTCCAGACACATTTGGGAATTCTTGGTTGTCCTTGTCCGAGAAAATCTGTGGGTATTTTGAGAGGAATCACATTGATTGACTCTCTGGATTTCCTCAAGAGTGTGGAATAATTTGCACAGACGGACATTTCCTGTCCATGAGCACTACCTATCTTTCCATTTTGGGTGTGTGTCATCTTCATTTTCTTTCATCAATGTGTCTCTCCTCCCATTTTCTGAGTTACGTGTCTAGTATGCCGTGGGTTACATGGTCTCCTAGGTATTTTGTTTGTGTTGTTACTGTCATTGTCCATGGGGTTGTCTCCTTTTCTCATTCATATAGTGTTTTGTGTGTACAGAAAGGCAAGCAATTTCTGTAGCATCAGTGAAGTTTGTACCCTGATATCAAACTGAGTTTCCTGAGTTCTGTTCTGTTTAGTTTTGTTTTCTCGTTGGGGAGGGTCGCCTTCAGCATTGTCTGTGCAGAGAATTGGGTCAATGGGAGTTTTCCTCTGCTGTCGGATAATTCATCCTTCTTCTTTCCAAGCGTTTATTATGGTGAAGCCTTCCTCTGCCTGGGTAAATGACTGTAGCCAGTGTACTAGTGTTAGAGGTAGGTGTATGCAAAAATGGATCTCTCCTCCTTCCTTCCTCTCCACATCTCTGAGTCATTCAGGAAGGGGAGGACTAGGCCATGGCCCCATGGGCCTCAGCTCAGTGAGCTGTACCTCTGTTCATCTCTCACCCCCTCCTAGGCGTAATTTGCTCTACCATCTGTGAAAGTACTTAGGTTGGGGTTGGGGGGGGGGGGTTTCCATCAGAACTTTCCCTCCATTGAGACTAATCCTCTGTTCTTTATGTGTTGGCAAATTGCAGTCCACCAGTTGGGTATTATGAGGCCAGCCTTTGGTATGTGCCCAAGACTAGGCTCTGGGATCTCACCCTGTGAGCTCAGGATTCATCCCTGGCCTGGTCACATTTGTGATCTTCCTTGGTGTCCTCTGCATCCTGTAACTTACTCGGGGGGAAGGTTAGCATCATGCCCCAGTTGTTTTAGCTGTGTTGAGGGCTCTTTGTAACACAGGATTGGGCCCCGTAGACCCCTGGGCCCTGATTCCAGAGAAGCCTGTATGGTTACACATTCCAAAGCCAGCAGTGACCTATGTGGGCAGTGGGTGTGAGGTGTGGGGTGACATGACTAGGCTCAACACTTGGGGAAAAGCATTGGGTGTTCACATCGGTGAGCTCGTAGCCAATATCCAACATGTGGCTCAATCATGACAGTGACCAGGAAAATGACCCATCAAGACTGAAGGGATCAGAGCCCAACCCTGCCATTATAATTTCTTCCTCTCTCACTCAACCTTCTACTCCTAGGTCAGGCACAACTTAGCTCAGATCACATATCCACCCGGAATGAAAGAGATCCACCTAGAGATTTTGGAATATACGTCGGGTTAAATGTGCTGCTTGGGCTCATTCCATGCAGACCAGCCAGCATGGGACATGGCTGTGGACGTGTCCGGCCCACCCAGCTTCTCACCCCTCATGAGCCTTCCCATTCTGGAGGCAAACCCACTCCACTGGACGGGAACACCCACCCCCAATATCACTCCACACACCGAGGCAAGGGACAGGTTCCTACCAGGGTGGCATCAAGTTGGTGGACTGACCTGGGGCTCCCAGGATTGTCTTTGGATTCCTCCTGTACAATGGCTCAAGGCAACTCATGAGAGACCTGACCCAAAGTCAACAGCCCTGTAGACTCACCCTGCTTGTATAACTTCCTGAGGCCACAGCCCCAGCACATGGGGACACAGCAAAGCCCTTTATACAGCCAGGTGTGCTGGGGAGTGGTCTCATCTAGGATGAGGGTCTCCTCATGATCTCATTCCACATGTTCCAGTTTCTGCTTTTCTCTCTTGCCAGGGAAGTTAGGTCACTTCCTGTGGTCCCTTGCCCAGAACACTGAGACAAACATGACATGGGAAGAGCCATGGCCCTGGTTCTGTGGACACAGCTGCTTTCAAAACCCGCTGCCCTCGTCCATGTTATCAGGGATCAGGCCCTGTACAAACCATGGGCCTCTCCTCCCGAATCTCCCCAGCTGGAAAGTGGTGCTCATTTTAACTTTGACTTCCTAGGGAAGGCATTAGCCTTATATGCCTAGAAGCAACTAGAGTGCCTGTCAAACCTGTAAGCTGGTATCACATGGAGGACTGGTATCACATGGAGCACAGGTGCACACTGAACCAAGGAAGGATTGTCCCAGGGGTGGCCCAGCATGGAATCAAGCTGAAACAGGCTTGGGACTGCTCTGGGATCTGGGGAGTGTCACTCGTCCTCTGGCCTATATCCTTGTCCTGCAGAGCGAGGGCTGAAAGTCAAGAAACAACAGACATTGACCCCTTGGGCATACAACCTTGCAGGTCCCACATTTCCATGTAGATTCACACCCATATGTGTCGTCTTTCTCTACAGGGTGGGTTCCCATGCATTTGCTCACAGCAGTCTTGCCTCTCGGTCACATATTCTTGTAAATATCTTCACCCCTCCAGAATGAATGGACATTGTGATATTGTCCTTGCCTACAGATGGACTTGGGAAAAGTCAGTGACTTCTACTCAATTGTCTCTTGTGAACTTGTGGTTTATACGTGTGTGTGAGTGTGAGTACACACGTATTTGTAGCTCTATGTATGATTCGTTATATGTGTGTATTACATAGCTTTTAAGTAGAAAAATGTATGATACTTAATATATATATTATACATATTGTCCCTAATAAATATATTATGTATACTTAACTTATTCTATATAATAAATTCTTGATATAGAATATGTTTATTATATATAATCTGGGTATATTACATATAGAACACCTACGGGTGCACATATATACACACACACACCCACTGTTAGCGTTTAGCATTGGTTAAGGTTTTTGTGTCTCAAAGGTTTGCCTTTTGTGACTTCTCGATCTGCTCTGCAGATGATCCCCCTCGTCAGTTTCACCATTTGCAAATCAATATTTTCTTACTTTCACTCCATTGTCTTTTTGTTGTGCAGACGATTTGCGTTTGCTGTCGATATCGCTTTTCAGCCAACTGGAGCCCTAAGTGCCTTTATTGTGCTTCTGTTTCCCTTGCCTGAGGATAAAGATCTATTAGACATGCTTCTAAGGCTGAGGTCCAAGAATGTACTGCCTATGGGTTTCTTCTAGGACTGGGCTGACATCAGATATGACATTTCCATAGTCGATTTGGTGTGAGGTTCTTTTTGTTGGTGGAACAAGAAAGGAATCCAGTGTGATTCTTAGACAGGGAGTGGTCCAGTTTCCCCAGGACCATGCATTGTGCAGGTTATTTTGTCCTCATTGGACTTTCTCACCTCCCTTGACCGCACAAGCTGGCTTTCTTTCAGGGTCTCCATTCTCTTACTTACATCTATGTGGATGTCTTGTGTGCCAATACCATGCTGCCTTGATGATGGCGGTTTTGCAGATTAGTTGGAGTTCAGGCAGCTTCGGTGTCTGAAATCTGCATTTCTGGCTGAAGAGTGTATGCACAATCTCGAGGGTCTTTTGCATTTGAGACAGATTTGGGACTTCTTGGTTGTCCTTTTCTGAGGCAATCTGTGGGTATTTTGAGAGGAATGGCATTGACTCTCTGGGTTTCCTTGAGAGTGTGGAATCATTTGCACAAGACGGACTCTTCTGGCCCATGATCACTATCTATGAATCCACATTGGGCATGTGTCATCTTCATTTTCTTTCATCAATGTGTCTATCGTCCCTTTCTCTGAGTTAGGTGTCTTGTAGGTGGTGGGTTAAACTCTCTCGTAGTCATTTTCTTTGTGTTGTTACCGTCATTGTTCATGGAGATGTCTCCTTCATTTCTCATTTAGATAGTGTTGTATGTGTACAGAAATTCAAGCAATTTCTGTAGCTTCAGTGAAGTTTGTACCCTGCTATTGAACTGAGTTTCCTGAGTTCTGTTCTGTTTTGTTTTGTTTCCTCTTGTGGAAGGGTCGTTGTCAGCATTTTCTGTGCAGAGAATCAGGTCAAAGGGAGTCTTTCCTCTGCTGTTGGAAAATTATTCTTTCTTCTTTCCATGACTTTATTATGGCCAAGCCTTCCTCTGCCTGGGTGAATGAGTGTAGCCAGTGTACCCGTGTTAGTGGTAGGTGTATGCAATAACTGGCCATCTCTTTACTACCTCTCCATCTCTCTGAGTCATTCAGGAAGGGCAGGACTAAGCCATGGCCCCATGGCCTCAACTTGGTGAACTGTATGTGTATTTATCAGCCTCTCACTCCCAGATGTAATATGCTCTATCATCTGTGAAACCTTTGAGGGTAGGTTGGGGGGTGTGGGTATTCCCTCAGATCTTTCCCTCCATTGAGGTCAATCTTCTCTTCATTATGTGTTGGCAAATCACAGTCCACCAGATGGGTGGTCTGAAGTCAGCCTTTGGTATGTGCCCAAGACCAGTCTCTGGGAGCTCACCCTGTAGGGTCAAGATTCATCCTCGCCCTGCTCACACTTGTGATCTTCTTTGTTGTGCTTTGGGTCCTGTAGGTGACTCAGGGGGAAGCTTAGCGTGATGCTCCATGTCAGATCAGGCTGTGCTGCAGTCTCTTCATATCTTAAGATTGGGGCCTGTAGACCCCTGGGCCCTGGTTACAGACAGCCCTCCAGAGCCACAGATTCCAGAGCCAGTGCTGGTTCTTTTGGGTAGTGAGGGTGGAGTGCACGTTGGTGAGACTCGGCTCCACAGCTGAAGAGAGGAATTGGGTGTTGACATCAGTGATCTCCTTGCTGATCTACAAAGTGGGGTTCTACCATGATAGTGACCAGCACACGGACCCACCAAGACAAGAGGGATCATGGCCCCACACGGCCATTATCATTGCTTCTTCTGCACACTCGACCTTCTGCTCTGAGGTCAGGCACAGACCTAAGTAGGATCACATAACCAGCTGGGACAAAGAGTACCACCTAGACCTTTTGGCATAAACCTCGGGTTAAATGTGATGCCTTGACTCACTTCATGTCTGCCATCCAGATTGGTAGATGGCTGTGGATGTGTCTGGCCCACAGGGCTTCTCACCCCTCATGAACCTGCCCATTCTGGAGGCATACCCACCCACCAAACAGGAACACATACCCCCAATATCACTCCACAAAACAAGTGATTGCCACCAGGGTGGCATCAGGTGTGTGGACTGGCCTGGGGTTCCAATGCTTGTCTTTGGGTTCCTCCCAGACAATGGCCCAGGGCAACTCTCGTGAGACCTGACGAAAAGTCAACAGCCCTGGGGGCTCACCCTGATTATGTTGTTTCCTGAGACCACAGCCCCAGCACATGGGGACACAGCAGAGCCATGTTTACAGGCAAGTGAGCTGCATAGTGAGTTCCTCTAGGATGTTGATGCCTCATTCTCCAGCTTCCATTTCTGTTGGTCTATTGCCAGGCAATTTAGGTCACTTCCTTGTGTCCCTGGACCAGAACAGTGACATAAACATGGCTGGGGAAGAGCCATGACCCCGGCTCTGTGGACACAGCTACTTTAAGAAGCAGCTGCCCTCCTCCAGGTCATCAGGGATTTGGCCCTGTAGAAACCATGGGCCTCTTCTCCAGAATTTCCCCATCTTCAAAGTGTCGCTCATTTTCACATTGACTTCCTAAGGAAGGCATTAGGCTGATAGCCCTAGAAGCACCTACAGTGCCTATCAAATCTGTAGGCTGGTATCACATGGAGCACAGGGGCACACTGAACCAAGGAAGGATTGTCTCAGGGGTGGCTTAGCACTGAATCCAGCTGAAACGTGCTTGGGACTTCTCTGGAATCTTGGGAGTGTCACTCGTCCTCTGGGCTACACCCCTGTCCTGCAGAGTGAGGGTTGAAAGTTAAGAAAAAACAGACCACGACCCCTCGGCCATACAACCTTCCAGGTCCTCCAGTTGAAGGTATATTCACGCCATGTGTCCTCTTGTTCTCTGGGGTGTGTTGACCTTGCATTAGCTCCCAGCAGTCTTGCCTCTAGGTCACATATCCTTGTGGATATCCCCACCCCTCTAGAATGAATGGACATTGTGATATTTTCCTCACCTACAGATGGACTTCGGAAAAGTCAGTGACTTCTACCCAATTGTCTCCTCTGATCTTGTGGTTTATGTGTGTGTGTGAGTGTGAGGGCATGCATATTTGTATCTCTATATATGATTCATATGTATGTATTATATAGGTATTAAGTAGAAAAATGTATCATATGTAATATATATATATTATACATATTGTCCTTAATATATATAATATGTATACTTAACTTATTCTGTATAATAAATCTTGATATAAAATATGTTTATTATATGTATTATAGGTATATTATGTATAGTACCCTATGGGTGCACATATATATATATACACACACACAGTGTTAGCGTTCAGCTTCAGTTAGGGATTTTGTGTCACGAAGGCTTGCCTTTAGCGACTTCTCGGTCTTCTCTCCAGATGATCCGCCCCATCAGTTTCATTGTTTGCAAATCAATATTTTGTCACTTTCGCTCCGCTGCCTTTTTGTTGAGCTGACACTTTAACTTTGCCTTCAAAATCCCTTTTCAGTCTACTGGAGACCCAAATGCCTTTATTGTACTTCTGTTTCCCTTGCCTGAGGAGACCGATCCATTAGAAATGCTTCTAAGGCTGAGGTCAAATTATTTACTGCCTATCTAGGCCTGGCCTGTCTTCAGATTTGACATTGCAGTAGTTGATATGGTGTGAGGTTCTTGTTGTTGGTGGTATGAGAATGGAATCCAGTGGATTCTTAGGCATGGTGCTGTCCAGGTTGCCCAGAACCTTGCATTACGCAGGCTATCATGTCACCATCATGCTTTCTCACCTTCTTTGGTCGGACAAGCTTGGCTTTCTTTCAGGGCTCTCCGTTCTCTTCCTTACATCTATGTGGATGTCTTGTGTGACAATACCATGCTGTCTTGATGATGGTAGGTTTGCACTGTAGTTAGAGTTAAGGCAGCTTGTGTGTCTGAAATCTGCATTTCTTGCTGAAGAGTGTATGGACCCTCTTGAGGGTCTTTTGCATTTTCAGACAGATATGGGACTTTTTGGTTGTTCTTGTCTGAGACAATCCATGGGTATTTTGAGAGGAATGACATTGACTCTCTAGATCTCTTTGAGAGTGTGGAATCATTTGCACAAGACAGAATCTTCCTGTCCATGATCACTACCTATCAATCCATGTTGGGCGTGTGTTGTCTTCATGTTCTTTCATCAATGTTTATCTCCTCTCGTTTTCTGAGTTACATGTCTTGTATTTCATGGGTTAGATGGGTCTGCTAGGCATTTTATTTGTGTTATTACTATCATTGTTCACAGGGTTTTCCACTTACTTTCTCAATCAGATAGTGTTGTGTATGTAGAGACATTCAAGCAACTTCTGTAGCGTCAGAGAAGTTTGTATCCTGCTATCCAACTGAGTTTCCTGAGTTCTGTTCTATTTTATTATGTTTCCCCTTGGGGGAGTGTCACTCTCAGCCTTTTCTGTGCAGAGAATTGGGTCAGTTGAAGTCTTTCCTCCACTGTCAGATAATTATTCTTTCTTCTTTCCATGCCATTATTATGTCAGAACCTTCCTTCCTGGGTGAATGCTGTAGCAAGCGTACCAGTGTTAGAGGTAGGTGTATGCAATAAGTGGTCATCTCCTGCATCCTCTCTCTGCATCTCTCTGAGTCATCCAGGAAGGGGAGGACTAGGCCATGACCCTATGGGCCTCAGCTCGGTGAGCTGTACCTCTGTTCATCTACTCCTCCTTCCCTGGCGTAATTTTCTCTATCATCTGAAATTTCTGTGGCTGGGGTTTGGGGTATGGGGGTTCCATCAGAACATTCCCTCTATTGGGACCAATCATCTGTTTGTTATGTGTTGACAAATTGCAGTCCATCAGATGGGTCGTCTGAGGCCAGCCTTTGATATGTGCTCAAGACCAGACTCTGGGATTTCAACCTGTGTGTCAGGATTCATCCCCAGTCTGATGACCTTTATGCTCTTCTTTGGTGTGCTCTGGGTCCTGTGACTGACTTTGAGGGAAGCTTAGCATGATGGCCCAAGTTAGATGGGGCTGTGCTACTGTTGCTTTGTAACCCAAGATTGGGCCCCAAAGAGTCCTGGGCCCTGGTTACAGAGATCCCTGCAGGGCCACACATTCCAGGGCCGGCACTGGCCATTGTGGGTAGGGGGGGTGGGGTGCGCATTGGTGTGACTCAGCCCAACACTCGAGGAGAGGCATTGGCTGTCCTCAGCGGTGTGCTCGTTGTCGACCTGCCATGTGGGGCTCTACCATGACAGTGACCAGCAGAAGTGTCAGCCAAGACCAGAGGAATCAGGGTTCCACCTGGTCACTATCATTGCTTCTTCTGCCCACTGGAAAATCTGCTCCAAGGTCAGGCACAGACGGAGGTCAGATCACATATCCAGCTGGGACAAAAGAGAACTACATAGAGTTTTGGCAATAAGCTCGGGTTAAACGCAGTGCCTGGACTTTCTTTCTGTGGACCAGAAAGCTTTGGACATAGCTGTAGATGTATCCGGCCTGCCTGGATTCTCACCCTTCACAAGTCTGCCCATTCTGGAGGCAGACCCACCCCACAGTACAGGAACACCCACCCCCAATATCACTCCACACAACAAGGCAAGGGACAGATTGCTACCATGGTGGCATCAGGTTGTAGGATTGGCCTGGGGCTCCCAGGTTTGTATTTGGGTTACTCCCAGACAGTGGCCCAAGGTAACTCTTGTGACACCTGACCCTATGTCAACAGCCCTGGAGTCTCAGCCTGATTGTGACGTATTGTGAGGTCACAGCCCCAGCAAATGGGGACACAGCAGAGCCATGATTACAGCCATGTGAGCACAGGACTGGGCTCCTGGTGTCCCTGGTCCAGAAGAGTGACACAAACACGACATGGGAAGAGCCATGGCCCCAGCTCTGTGGACAGACTGCTTTCAGAACTGGCTGCCATCCTCCATGTCATTAGGGATGTGACCCTGTACAAACCATGGGCCTCTCTTCCTTAATCTCCCCATCTGCAAAGTTGTGCTCATTTTGGCCTTGACTTCCTAAGGAAGGCATTAGGTGGATAGTCCGAGAAGCACCTATAGTGCCTGTCAAACCTATAAGCTGGTATCACATGGAGGGCTGGTATCACATGTAAAAAAGTTGCACACTGAATGAAGGAAGGATTGTCTCAGGGGCTGGCCTAGCACAGAGTCCAACTGAAAGAGCCTTGTTTCTGCTCTGGGATCTCAGGAGAGTCACTCATCCTCTGGTCTCCATCCCAGTCCCGCCAAGGGAGGACTGAAATTCAAGAAACTTCAGACATTGACCCCTCTGTCATACAACATTCCAGGTCCTCCAGTTGCAGATAGATTCACATCCACATGTCTCCTCTTAGCTTCCAGAGTGGGTTGTCCCTGCATTGGCTCCTGGTGTTCTTGCCTCCATTCATATATCCTTGTGGAAATCCCCAACCCTCCAGAATGGATGGACATTGTGATTTGGTCCTCGCCTACAGATGGACTTAGGTAAAGCCTGTGACTTCTACTCAATTCCTCTCTCCCGTGACCATGTGCTTTGTGCTTGTGTGCATGCATGAGTGCATGCATATTTGTATCTCTATGTATGATTCATAATATATATGTATTATATAGGTATTAAGTAGAGAAATTTATGATACATAATACATATATTATACATATTGCCCTTAATATATATATAATTTATCTTAAACTTATTCTATATAATAAATTCTTGATATAGAATATGTTTATTATATAAGATCTATGTATATTATGTATAGAACACTTAAAGCTGCACAAAAAAACACACACACATTGTTAGAGTTCAGCTTCAGTTAGGGTTTTGTGTCTTGAAGGCTTGTGTTTTGTGACTTTTCAGTCTGCTTTCTATCAGTCTTACTGGAAATCAATGTCCACATATAACAAGGGAACTGACAGTATCAACAGCTATCCATCACACTGGAAATCAGTGTCCACATATAACAAAGACTACCACAGAATCTAGGCTATCAATCTCACTGGAAAACAGTGTCCATATATAACCAGTGCAACAACAGAATCAATGACTATCAATCACACTGGAAATCTCTATTCACATATAACAAGTTAAATGACATTTCAATGGCTAAGGGTCACACTGGAAATCATTGTTCACATATAACAATGGCTATCACAGAGCAACGTCTACCAGTCTCACTGGAAATCTGTGTCCGCATATAACAAGGGCACTGACAGTATCAACGGCTCTGTCATGTTGGAAATCAGTGTCCAAGTATACCATGGGCACCACTGGTCAATGGCTTTCATTCTCACTGGAGATCAGTGTCCATATATAACAAGGGTAACCACAGAATCAACTGTATCAGCCTCACTGGAAATCAGTGGTCACATATAACAAGTGCAACCAAATTATCAACCACTCTGAGTCCCAATAGAAATTACTGCCCACATATATCGAGGGTAACCACAGGACAAAAGCTATCAATCCCACTGGAAACCAGTGTCAGTATATAACCAAGGCAACCACATCATCAGCGAATATCAGTCTCACTGAAAATTAGTGTCCACGTATAACAAGGGCAACCTCTGCATCAAGTGCTATCAGTCACGCTGGAAATCAGTGTCCTCATTAAACAAGGGCAACCACACCATCAACGGATATCAGTCTCAATGTTAATCAGTGTCCACATATAAAATGGACAGCCACAGCATCAAATATATCAGTCTTAGAGGAAATCATCCTTCACATATAACAAGAGCAGCCACAGACTCAACAACTATCAGAAACCCTGGAATCAGAGAACACAATTAAAATGAGTATGCACAGAAACAGCGACTAGCATCTCACTGTAAATATTTCTCCACATATAACAAGGGCAAAAACAACTCAATAGCTATCAGTCTGACTGGAAATCAGTGTCCATATATATCAATGCAAACACAGGTCAATGGCTAAGTGTCTCACTGGAAATCAGTGTACCCATATAACAAGGGTAAGCCAGGTTTACGGCTATTTCTCGTTGGAAATCAGTATCCACATATAACAAGAGCAACCACATTTCAACTGCTATCAGTCCCAATTTAATCATTGCCCACATATAAAAAGTAAAACCACAGGTCATCTGCTATCAGTCTCAGTGGAAATCAGTGTCCACGTATAACACGGGCAGCCACAGCATCAACAGCTTTCGGTCTCATGGAAATCAGTTTCCCAATATATCAGGGGCAGCCACAGCATCAACGGCTACTACTCACACAGGAAACCACCGTCCACATATAAGAACAGCAACCATAGCACCAACAGCTATCAGTTTCACTGGTAACGAGGGTCCACATAACACAAGGGCAACCACAGGTCAACAGCTAGCTGACACACTGGAAATCAGTGTCCACAAATAACAAGGACTACCTCAGGTCAACATCTATTCATCCACTGGAAATCAGTGTCCACATATTACAAGGGCACCCACAGCATCAACAGCTATGAGTCTTACTGGAAATCAGTCCACACATAACAAGAGAAACTGCTTGTCAACATCTACTTGTCCACTGGAAATCAGTGTCCATATATTACAAGCACGCACAGCATCAACAGCTATCAGTCTCACTGGAGATCAGTGTCTACAAATATAAAAGGCAACCACAAGTCAACAGCTCTCAATCTCACTGGAAATCAGTGTCCAATATAACATGAGCAGCCTCAGCATCAATGGCTATCAGTTTCACTGGAAACAGGGTCCATATATAAACAGGGCAACCACAGAATCAATGGATATCAGTCTCATAGGAAATCAGTGGCCAGATATAACAAGTGCAACCACAGTATCAACAGCTCTGAGTCCCACTGGAAATCAGTGTCCAAGTATATCAAGGGCAACCAGAGTTCAAAAGCTATCAGTCTCACTGAAAATCAGTGTCTACATATAACAAGGAAAATCAGAGCATCAAATGTTATCAGTTTCACTGTAATTCAGTGTGTACATATAACAAGGGGAACTACAGGTAAAAGTATATCATTATCACTGGAAATTATGTCCACATATAACAAGGGCAAGCAGAACATCAACGTCTATCAGTCACACAGGAAATCAGTGTCCGTATATAACAAGTGCAACCAGAGCTTGAATGGCTTTTTATCTCACTGGAAAAGACTGTCCACATTCGATGATGGCAAGCACAGTTCAATGGCTATTAGTCTCACTGGAAATCAGTGTTCACGTATAACAAGGGCAACCACAGGTTAAAAGCTATCAGTCTGACTGGAAATCAGTGTCCACATATAATAAGGGCAACCTCAATTCAATGACTCTCAGTCTTACTGGAATTCAGTGTCCAATATAACATGGGCAACTTAACATCAATGGCTTTCAGTCTCATTGGAAACCAGAGTCAACATATAATGACAGCCACAGGTCAACGGCTATCTGTCTCACGTGAAATTAGTATCCACATATATCAAGGGCAAACACAGGTTAAAGGCTTTGAGTCTTACTGGAAATTAGTGTCTACGTATAACAAGAGCAGCCACATCAAAATTGTTATCAATCTCAATGGACACCTGTGTCCACTTATAAATAAGGAAAGCATAGCATCAATGGCTAATAGTTTCCAGGAAATCAGTGTCCACCTATAAAGAGTGCAACCACAGGTAAATGGCTATCAGCCTCACTGGAAATCAGTGTCCTCATATACCAAGTGCAATCACAACATCAACGGATATCAGTCTCAATGTTAATCAGTGTCCACGTATAAAAAGGGCAGCCACAGCATCAACAATTATGTGTCCCACTGGAATCAGGGTCTACATATAACAAGGGCAGCCACAGCATCAAATGACATTAGCCTTAGAGGAAATCATGGTTCACATAAAACTAGAGCAGCCACAGCTTCAACAGCTATCAGTCCCACTGGAAATCAGTGAACACATTTAAAATGTGTACCCACAAAATCAGTGGCTATCAATTCACTGTAAATATTTGTCCACATATAACAAGGGCAACAACAACTCAACAGCTATCAGTCTCACTGGAAATCAGTGTCCATATATATCATATGCAAACACAGGTCAATTTTTAAGCATCTCATTGGAAAGCAGTGTACCGATTTCACAAGTGTAACCACAGATCTACGGCTATGCCTCACTGGAAATCAGTGTTCACATATAACAAATGCAACCACATATTAACTGCTATCATTCCCAATTAAATAATTGTCCACCTATAAAAAGTGAAAACACAGCTCACCTGCTATCACTGTCACTGGAAATCAGTGTCCACATATACGACAGGCAGTCACAGCAACAAGAGCTTTCAGTCTCATTGAAACCAGTCTCCCCATATATGAGGGGCAGCCACAGCATCAACACTACCACTCCCATAAGAAACCAGGGTCCACATATAAGAACGGCAACCACAGCATCAAGAGCTATGAGTTTCACTGATAATAAGGGTCCACATAACACAATGGCAACCACAGATCAACTGTAGCAGCAACAGTAGTAGTAGCAGCAGTAGTAGTAGTAGCAGCAGAAGTGGTAATACTTGTAGTAGTTCCCATGCACTAGGCTAATAGTAGTAGTAGCAGTAGCAGCAATAGCAATAGTAGATTTGCCATGCACTGGGCCAGTAGTATTGACAGTAGTAGCTGCAGCAGCAGTAGTACTAATAGTAGTAGTATTTGCCATGCACTGGACTACTAGTAGTAGCAGTAGTAGCAGCAGCAGCAGTAGTAGTAATAGTAGTAGTATTTGCCATGCAATGGACCAGTAGTAGTAGTAGTAGCAGCAGCAGTAGAAATAGCAGCAGCAGTAGTAGTAGCAGCAGTAGTAGTAATAATAGTAATATTTTCTATGCAATGGACTACTAGTAGTAGCAGTAGTAGCAGCAGCAGGAGTAGTAGAAATAGTAGAAGCATTTGCAATTCACCAGACTAGTAGTAGTAGTAGTAGCAGCAGCAGCAATAGTAATAGTATTTCTCATGCACTGGACTACTAGTACTAGCAGTAGTAGTAGGAGGAGGAGGAGCAGCAGAAGCAGTAGTAGTAACAGTAGTAGTGTTTTCCAAGCACTGGGTTAGTAGTAGTAGTAGCAGCAGCAGTAGAAGTAGCAGCAGCAATAATAGTATTAGGAGCAGTAGTCGTAATAGTAGTAGTATTTGCCACTCACTGGGCTAGTAGTAGGAGTAGTAGTATTGGAAGAAGGAGAAGTAGAAGTGGCAGCAGCATCTGTAGTAGCAGCAGATTTTCCCTGCAGTGGGTCAGTAGTAATATTAGCATTAACAGTAATAGGTGTAGCACTAGTAGATTTGCCATACACTACACTAGTAGTATTGGTAGTAGTAGTAGCAGTAGTATCAGCAGCAGTAGTAGTAATACAAGAAGTATTTGCCATGGACTGGACTACTAGTAGTAGCAGTACTAGTAGCAGTAGTAGCAGCAGGACAGTAGTAATATTAGTAGTAGTATTCGCCATGCAATGGGCTAGTAGTAGGGGTATTAGTAGTAGCAGTAGTAGTAGCGGTAGTAGCAGCAGCAGAAGCAGCAGTAGTAATAGTAGTAGTATTTGCCATGCACTGGGATAGTAGTAGTATGTATAGCAGCAGTAGTAGTAGTAGCAGCAGTAGTAGTAGTAGCAGCAGCTGCAGTAGTAGAAATACTAGTAGTGTTTTCTATGAAATGGATTAGTAGTAGTAGTAGTAGCAGCAGCAGTATAAATAGCAGCAGCATAAGAAGTAGTAGTAGTTGTAGCAGTAGTAGCAAAAGCAGCAGAAGTAGTAGTAATAGTAGTAGTATTTGCCATGCACTTGACTACTAGTACTAGCAGTAGTAGTAGTAGTAGCAGCAGCAGAAGTAGCAGCATCAGTAATAGTATTAGGAGCAGCAGTGGTAATAGTAATAGTATTTGTCATGCACTCTATTATTATTAGTAGCAGTCGTAGTAGCGGTAGTAGCAGCATCAACAGCAGTAGTAGTAATAGTAGTAGTATTTTCCATGCCCTGGACTACTAGTATTAGCTGTAGTTGTAGCAGTAGTAGCAGCAACAGTGGCAGCAATATTTATAGTATTAGTATTGGCCATGCACTGTGATAGTAGTAGTACGAGTAGAAGCAGTAGTAGTAGTAGAGGCAGTAGTAGTAGTAGCAGCAGAAGTGGTAATAGTAGTAGTTTTTGCCATGCACTGGTCTAGTAGTCGTAGTAGTAGTAGTAGCGGTAGGAACAGCAGTAGAAGTGGTGGCAGCAGCAGTAATAGTAGCAGCATATTTGACCTGCAGTGGGCCATAAAGAGTAGTAGTAGCAGCAACAGCAGTAGTAGTAGTATATTTGCCATGCCCTGGGTGAGTAGTATTGATAGTAGTAGTAGCAGTCGTAGCAGAAGCAGCAGTAGTAATAGTAGAATTATTTGCAATGCAATGGACTAATAGTCATTGTAGTAGCAGCAGCAGCAGTAGAAATAGCAGAAGCAGTAGTAGTAGTAGCAGCAGTAGTAGGAATAATAGTAGTATTTGCCATGCACTGGACTACTACAAGGAGCAGTAGTAGTAGAAGTAGTAGCAACAGCAGCAGTAATAAAAATAGTAGTAGTATTTGCAATTCACTGGACTAGCAATAGTAGTAGTAGCAGCAGCAGTAGAAATAGCAGTAGCAGAAGAATTAATAGTAGTAGTAGCAGTAGTAGCAAAAGCAGCAGGAGTAGTAGCAATAGTAGTACTATTTGCCATTCACCGGACTAGTAGTAGTAGTAGTAGTAGCAGCAGCAGTAGAAGTTGCAGTAGCAGCAGTAGATGTAGCAGCAGCAGCAGTAGTAGTAGTAGCAGTAGTAGCAAAAGCAGCAGCAGTAGTAGTAATAGTAGCATTATATGCCATGCACTGTACTACTAGTACTAACAGTAGTAGTAGCAACAGCAGCAGGAGCAGTAGTACTAATAGTAGTACAATTTGCCATGCACTGGTCTAGTAGTAGTAGTAGTAGTAGCAGCAGCAGATTTAGCAGCAGCAGTAGTAGTCGTAGCACCAGTAGCAGTAATAATAGTATTTAACAGGAACTGGGGTAGTAGTAGTAGTAGTAGTTGTAGTGGTACCAACAGCAGTAGAAGTGGCACCAGCAGCAGTAATAGTAGCAGCATATTTGACCAGAAGTGGGCCAGTAATAGTAGTAGAATTAGCAGCAAAATCAATAGTAGTAGTATATTTGCCATGCACCGGGCTAGTAGTATTGATACTTGTAATAGCAGTCGTAGCAGCAGAAGCAGTAGTAGTAATAGTAGTAGTATTTGCCATGCACTGGACTACTAGTAGTAGAAGTAGTAGTATTAGTAGCAGCAGCAGGAGCAGTAGTACTAATAGAAGTACAATTTTCCATGCACAGGACTACTAGTAGTAGCAGCCAGTAGCAGCAGAAGCAGCAGCAGTATTAGTAATAGTAGTAGTATTTGCCATGCACTCTATTATGAGTAGTAGCAGTAGCTCTAGTGGTAGTAGCAGCATCAGCAGCAGTAGTAGTAATAGTAGTAGTATTTGCCTAGCACTGGACTACTACTAGTAGCAGTAGTAGTAGTAGCAGCAGCAGCAATAATTATAGAAGTAGTATTGGCCATGCACTGGGATAGTAGTAGTACGAGTAACAGCAGTAGTAGTAGTTGCAGCAGTAGTAGTAGTAGCAGAGGTAGTGGTAATATTAGTAGTGTTTGCCATGCACTGGGCTAGTAGTAGTAGTAGTAAAAGGAGCAGCAGTAGAAGTAACAGCAGCAGTAGCAGTAGTAGCAGCAGTTGTGCTAATAGCAGTAGTATTTGCCATGCACGAGGTCCGTGATAGTAGTAGTAATAGTAGTACTAGCAGCAGCACTAGATGTAGCAGCAGTAGAAGTAGCAGCAGTAGTGGTAATAGAAGTAGTATTTGCCATGCACTGGGATAGTAGTAATAGTAGTGGTAGTAGCAGCAGAAGTGGCCGCAACAGCAGTAGTAGTAGCACCAGATTTGTTCTGCAGTGTGCCAGTAGTAGTAGAAGCAGTAGTAGCAACAGAAGTAGTAGTAGTAGATTTGCCATGCACTGGACTACTAGTAGTAGAAGTAGTAGTAGAGTCAGCACCAGTAAAGAAGTGACATCAGCGGCAGTAATAGTAGATTCAGACTTGTCCTGCATTGGGCCAGTAGTACTAGTAGCAGTAGCAGCCATAGCATTAGTAGTAGTAGATTTGCCATACACAGGGATAGTAGTATTGATAGTAGTAGTAGCAGTAGTAGCAGCGTCAGGAGGAGGAGGAGTATTAGTAGTATTTGCAATGTGCTGGACTACTAGTAGTAGCAGTAGTAGTAGCATTAGTACAAGCAGCAGCAGCAGCAGTAATAGTAGTAGTATTTGCAATGCACTGGGCGAATAGGAGTAGTAGTAGCAGCAGCAGCAGTAGAAGTAGCAGAAGCAGCAGTAGTAGCAGCAGTATTAGTAATAGTAGTAGTATTTGCCATGCACAGAGTTAGTAGTAGTCGTAGTAGTAGTAGTAGTGGTAGCAGCAGCAGTAGAAGTGGCAGCAGCAGCAGTAGTAATAGCAGCAGATTGGCCCTGCAATGGACGAGTAGTAGTAGTAGAATTAGCAACAATAACAGTACTAGTAGTAGATTTGCCATGCACAGGGCTATTAGTATTAATAGTAGTATTAGCCATAGTACCAGCAGCAGCAGTAGTAGTAAAATAGTATCATTTGCCATGGACAGGATTAGTAGTAGTAGCAGTAGTAGCAGCAGCAGCAGTAGTAGTAATAGTAGTAGTATTTGCCATTACCTGGACTACTAGTAGTTGTAGTAGTAGTTGCAGTAGTAGCAGCAGCATCAGTAGAGGTAACAGTAGTAGTATTTGCCATGCACTGCACTAGTAGTATTATTAGAATTACCAGCAGCATTATAAGTAGCTGCAGCAGCATTAATAGCAGCAGCAACAGTAGTAGTAGTAGTAGTAGCAGTTGTGGTAATAGTAGTAGTGTTTGCCATGCAGTGTACTACAAGTAGTAGCAGTAGTAGCAGCAGCAGCAATACTAGTCACACTACTAGTATTTGCCATGCACTGGGCTAGTAGTGGTACTAGTAGCAGCAGTAGTAGTAGTAGCAACATTAGTAGTAGTTGAAGCAGTAGTGGTAATAGTAGTAGCATTTGCCATGAACTAGGTTTGTAGTAGGACTAGTAGTAGTGGTAGCATCAACAGTAGAAGTGGCAGCAGCAGTACTAGTGGAAGAAGATTTGCCTGCAGTGGGCCAGTAGTAGTAGTAGCAGTGTCAGAAATAGCAGTAGTAGTAGTAGATTTTCCATGCACTTTGCTAGTATTATTAATACTGGTAGTAGCAGTATTAGCAGCAGCAGCAGTAGTAGCAATACAAGTAGTATTTGCCATGCACTGGACTACAAGTAGTAGCAATGCTAGTAGAAGTAGTAGCAGCAGCAGCAGTAGTAATAATAGTAGTAGTATTTGCCATGCCCTGGGCTAGTAGTAGTAGTAGCAGAAGCAGTATAATAAAAAGCAGTAGCAGTAGTAGTAGCAGCAGTAGTCGTACTAGCAGCAGCAGTAGTAGTAGCAGCAGTAGAGGTAATAGTAGTAGTATTTGGCATGGACCGACTAGTAGTAGTACTAGTAGCAGCAGCAGTAATAGTAGCATCACTAGTAGTAGTAGCAGCAGTAGTGATTATATTTGTAGTGTTTGAAATGTACTGGGGTAGTAGCAGTAGAAGTTGTATTGGTAGCAGCAGCAGTAGAATTGACAGCAACATCAGTAGTAGTAGCATCAGACTTGCCCTGCAGTGTGCAAGCAGTAGTATTAGCATTAACACGAATAGGTGTAGTACTAGTAGATTTGCCATGCACTGTGTTAGTAGTATTGATACTAGAAGTAGTTGTAGTAGCAAGAGCAGCAGTAGTAGTAATATTAGTAGTATTTGCCATGCACTGGAGTAGTAGTAGTAGATTTAGCAGCAGCACTAGAAGTAGCTGCATCAGCATTAGTAGTAGCAGCAGCAGTAGTAGTAGCAGTTGTGATTATAGTAGTAGCATTGGCCAAGCCCTGTACCAAAAATAGTAGCAGTAGTAGTACCAGCAGCACTTCTAGTTACACTACTAGTATTTGCCATGCACTGGACTAGTAGTGGTACAAGTAGCAGCAGTAGTAGCAGTAGCAGCATTAGTAGTAGTCGTAGCAGTAGTGGTAATAGTAATAGCATTTGCCATGAATTGGGCTAGTAGTAGTAGTAGTAGTTGTTGTAGGAGCAGCAGTAGAAGTGGCAGCAGCAGTACTAGTGGCAGCAGATTTGCCCTGCAGTGGGCCAGTAGTAGTAGAAGCAGTAGCAGAAATAGTAGTAGTAGTAGTAGATTTGCCATGCACTGGGCTAATAGTATTAATGTTAGTGCTAGCAGTATTAGCAGCAGCAGCAGTAGTAGTAATAGAAGTAGTATTTGCCATGCACTGGACTACAAGTTTTAGCAGAACTAATAGAAGTAGTAGCAGCAGAAGCAGTAGTAACAATAGTAGTTTAATTTGCCATGCCCTGGGCTAGCAGTAGTAGTAGTAGTAGTAGTAGCAGCAGCAGTAGAATTAGAAGCAGTAGCAATAGTAGTAGCAGCAGTAGTAGTAATAGCATCAGCAGCAGAAGTAGCAGCAGTAGTGGTAAAGTAGTAGTATTTGGCATGGACTGGGATAGTAGTAGTACTAGTAGCAGCAGCAGTAAGAGTAGCAGCTGTAGTAGTAGTAGCAGCAGTAGTGGAAATAATTGTAGTATTAGAAATGCACTGGGGTAGTAGTTGTAGTAGTCATTGTGTTGGAAGCAGCAGCAGTAGAATTGGCAGCAACATCAGTAGTAGTAGCAGTAGATTTGCCCTGCAGTGTGCAAGTAGTAGTATTAGCATTAGACTAATAAGTGTAGTACTAGTAGATTTGCCATGCACTGTGTTAGTAGTATTGATACTAGTAGTAGCATTAGTAGCAGCAGCAGCAGTAGTAGTAACATTAGTAGTATTTGCCATGCACTGGCCTACTATTAGTATCAGCAGTAGTAGCAGTAGTAGCAGCAGCAGCAGTAGTGCTAATAGTAGTAGTATCTGCCGTGAACTGGGTTAGTAGTAGTAGTAGTAGTAGCAGCAATAGCAATAGTAGTAGTAGATTTGCCATGCACTGGGCTAGTAGTACTGATATTAGTTGTTGCAGTAGTAGCAGCATCAGCAGTAGTAGTAATAGTATTAATATTTGCAATGCACTGGACTACTAGTAGTAGCAGTATTAGTAGCAAGAGTATCAGCAGCAGCAGTAGTACTAATAGTAGTAGTATTTGCCATGCACTGAACTACTAGTAGTAGCAGTACTAGTAGTGGTAGCAGCAGGAATAGGAGCGGCAGCAGCAACAGAATTAGTAGCAGCAGATTTTCCCTGAAGTTGGCTAGTAGGACTACAAGTAGCAGTAGAAGAAATAGCAATAGTATTAGTAGATTTGCCATGCACTGAGCTAGTAGCATTGATAGTAGTATTAGCAGTAGTAGCAGCAGTAGCAGTAGGAGTAATTGTTGTAGTGTTTGCCATGCACTGAACTACTAGTAGTAGCAGTAGTAGCAGCAGCAGCAGCCATAGTAGTAATTATAATAGTATTTGCAATGCACAGGACAACTACTAGTAGTAGTAATAGCAGCAGCAGAACTAGTAATTAAAGTAGTATTTGCAATGCACTGGACTACTAGTAGTAGCAGTAGTAGTAGCAATAGGAGCAGCAGAAGCATCAGTTGTAGTAAAAGTAGTAGTATTTACCATGCATTGTGCTAGTAGTATTAGTAGAAGTAGCAGCAGCTGTAGAAGTATCAGTAGAAGTAGTAGCAGCAGTAGTAGTGATACTAGTAATATTTGATATACACTGGACTACAAGTAGTACAACTAATAGTAGCAATATAGCAGCTGAAGCAGTAGTAGTAATAGTAGTAGTAGTAGCCATGCACTGGACTAGTAGTAGTAGTAGCAGCAGAGTAGAATTAGCAGCAAAAGTACTAGTAGTAGTAGCAGTAGTAGTAGCAGCAGTATTTGTAATAGTATTTCCCATGCACTGGGCTAGTAGTATTGACAGTAGTAGTAGCAACAGCAGCAGTAGTAGAATTAATAATATTTGTGATGCACTGGATTACTAGTAGTAGCAGTAGTAGTAGACGTAATAGCAGCAGCAGTAGTAGTAATAATAGTACTATTTGCCATGCACTGGGCTAGTAGTAGTAGTAATAGCAGCAGCAGTAGAAGTAGCAGCAGCAGTAGTAGTAGTAGCAGCAGTTGTGGTAATAGAAGTGGTATTTGCCATGCACTACGCTCGTGGTAGTAGTAGTAATAGTAGTACTAGCAGCAGCAGTAGATGTAGCAGCAGCAGTAGAAGTAGCAGCAGTAGTGGTAATAGAAGTAGTACTTGCCATTCACTGGGCTAGTAGTAATAGTAGTCATAGTAGCAGCATTAGAAGTGGCCACAGCAGGAGTAGTAGCACCAGTTTTGCCCTGCAGTGGGCCAGAAATACTAGTAGCAATAGCAGCAATAGAAGTAGTAGTGGTAGATTTGCTGTGCACTGGACTACTAGTAGTAGCAGTAGTAATAGAGGTAGCACCAGCAATAGAAGTGGCATCAGCAGCAGTAATAGTAGCAGCAGATTTGTCCTGCAGTGGGTCAGTAGTACTAGTATCAGTAGCAGCCATAGCAGTAGTAGTAGTAGATTTGCCATACAAAGGGCTAGTAGTATTGATAGTAGTTGTAGCTGTAGTAGCAGCATCAGGGTAGTAGTAGTATTAGTATTATTTGAAATGCACTGGAATACCAGTTGTAGCAGTAGTATAAGCAGCAGCAGCAGTAGTAGTAGTAGTAGTATTTGCCATGCACTGAGCAAATAGTAGTAGTAGAAGCAGCAGTAGCAGTAGAAGTAGCAGCAGCAGCTGTAGTACTAGCATCAGTAGTAGTAATAGTAGTAGTATTTGCCATGCACTGGGCGAATAGTAGTAGTAGTTTTAGTAGCAGCAGTAGAAGTAGCAGCAGCAGCAATAGTAGTAGCAGCAGATTTGCTCTGCAATGGACGAGTAGTAGTGGTAGAAGTAACAGCAATAACAGTACTACTAGTAGATTTGCCATGCACAGGGCTATTAGTATTGATAGTAGTAATAGCCATAGTAGCAGCAGCAGCAGCACTAATATAGTAGCATTTGCCATGCACTGGATTAGTAGTAGTAGCAGTAGTAGCAGCAGCAGCCATAGTAGTAATTGTAGTAGTATTCGCCAAGAACTGGATTACTAGTAGGAGCAGTTGTATTAGCAGCAGCAGCAGTAGAAGTAATAGTAGTAATATTTGCCATTCCCTGGACTACTAGTTGTAGAAGTAGTAGTCGCAGTAGTAGCAGTGGCAGCAGTACAGGTAACAGTAGTAGTATTTGCCATGCACTGGACTAGTAGTAGTAGTAGAATTAGCAGCAGAAATAGAAGTAGCTGCAGCAACAGTAGTAGTAGTAGCAGTTGTGGTAATAGTAGCAGTATTTGCCATGCACTGTACTACAAGTAGTAGCAGCAGTAGCACCAGCAGCACTCCTATTTACACTACTAGTATTTGCCATGCACTGGGCTAGTAGTGGTACTAGTAGCAGCAGTAGAAGTAGTAGCAGCATTAGCAGTAGTTGCTGCAGTAGTGGTAATAGTAGTAGCATTTGCCATGAACTGGGCTAGTAGTAGGACTAGTAGTAGTGGTAGCAGCTGCAGTAGAAGTGGCAGCAGCAGTACTAGTGGCAGCAGATTTGCCCTGCAGTGGGCCAGTATTAGTAGTAGCAGTAGCAGAAATAGCAGTAGTAGTAGTAGATTTGCCAGGCACTGGGCTAGTAGTATTAATACTGGTAGTAGCAGTATTAACAGCAGCAGCAGTAGTAGTAGAGGTAGTATTTGCCATGCACTGGACTACAAGTAGTAGCACTACTAGTAGAAGAAGTAGCAGCAGCAGCAGCAGTAGTAATAATAGTAGTAGTATTTGCCATGCCCTGGGGTAGTAATAGTAGTAGTAATAGCAGCAGCAGTGGAATTAGAAGCATTAGCAGTAGTAGTAGCAGCATTAGTCATAATAACAGCAGTAGCAGTAGTAGTAGCAGCAGTAGTGGTAATAGTAGTAGTATTTGTTTTGGACTGTGTTGTAGTAGTACTGCTAGCAGCAGTAGTAGTAGTAGCAGCAGTAGTGGTAATATTTGTAGTGTTTAAAATGCACTAGGGTAGTAGCAGTAGTAGTTTTATCGGTAGCAGCAGTAGTAGAATTGGCAGCAACATCAGTAGTAGTAGCAGCAGATTTGCCCTGCAGTGTGCAGGTAGTACCATTAGCATTAGCACTACTAGGTGTAGTACTAGTAGATTTGCCATGCACAAGGTTAGTAGTATAGATCCTAGTAGTAGCAGTAGTAGCAGCAGCAGCAGTAGTAGTAACATTAGTAGTATTTGCCATGTACTGGAGTAGTAGTAGTAGTAGTAGATTTAGCAGCAGAAGTAGAAGTACCTGCTGAAGCAGTAATATTATCAGCAGCAGTGGTAGTAGTAGTAGCAGTTGTGGTTATAGTAGTAGTATTTGCCATGACCTGTACTAAAAGTAGTAGCAGTAGTAGCAACAGCAGCACTACTAGTTACACTACTAGTATTTGCCATGCACTCGGCTATTAGTGGTACTAGTAGCAGCAGTAGTAGTAGTAGCAGCATTAGTAGTAGTTGCAGCAGTAGTGGTAATAGTAGTAGCATTTGCCATGAACTGGGCTAGTAGTAGTAGTAGTAGTAGTGATAGCAGCAGCAGTATAAGTGGCAGCAGCTGTACTTCTGGCAGGAGATTTGCCCTGTGGTGGGCCAGTAATAGTAGTAGCCGTATCAGAATTAGCAGTAGTAGTAGTAGATTTGCCATGCACTGAGCTAGTAGTATTAATACTAATACTAGCAGTATTAGCAGCAGCAGCAGTAGTAGTAATAGAAGTAGTATTTGCCATGCACTGGACTACAAGTTATAGCAGAACTAGTAGAAGTAGCAGCAGCAGCAGCAGTAGTAATAATAGTAGTATTATTTGCCGTGCCCTGGGCTAGTAGTAGTAGTAGCAGCAGCAACAGTAGAATTAGAAGCAGTAGCAGTAGTAGTAAGAGCAGTAGTAGTAATAGCAGCAGCAGCAGTAGTAGCAGCAGTAGCGTAGTAGTAGCAAGAGTAGCAGCAGCAGTAGTACTGATAGTAGGATTATTTGCCATGCACTGAACTAATAGTAGTAGCAGTATTAGTAGTGGTAGCAACAGCAATAGGAGTGGCAGCAGCAACAGAAGTAGTAGCAGCAGATTTGCCCTGAAGTTGGCTGGTAGTAGTAGGAGTAGCGGTAGCAGAAATAGCAGTAGTAGTACTAGATTTGGCATGCACTGAGCTAATAGTATTGATAGTATTATTAGCAGTAGTAGCAGCAGCAGCAGTAGGAGTAATTGTTGTAGTGTTTGCCATGCAATGAACTACTAGTAGTAGCAGTAGTGGCAGCAGCAGTAGTAGTCATTATAGTAGTATTTGCAATGCACTGGACCACTAGTAGTAGCAATAGTAGCAGCAGCAGAAGTAGTAATTATAGCTGTATTTGCAATGCAGTGGACTACTAGAAGTAGCAGTAGTAGTAGCACTCATAGCAGCAGAAGCAGCAGTGGTAGTAATAGGAGTAGTATTTACCATGCATTGGGCTAGTAGTAGTAGTATAAGTAGTAGCAGCTGTAGAAGTAGCAGTAGAAGCAGTAGCAGCAGTAGTAGTGATACTAGTAGCATTTGATATACACTGGACTAAAAGTAGCAGCACTAGTAGTGGCAATATTAGTAGCCAAAGCAGTAGTAGTAATAGTAGTAATATTAGCTATGCACTGGACTAGTAGTAGTAGTAGCAGCAGCAGAAACTGTAGCAGCAGCAGCAGTAGAATTAACAGCAACAGTAATAGTAGTGGTAGCAGTAGTAGCAGCAGCAGTATTAGTAATAGTACTGCACTACTTGTAGTAGCAGTAGTAGTAGCAAATGTAGCAGCAGCAGTAGTAGTAATAGTAGTAGTATTTGCCATGCACTGAACTAATAGTAGTAGCAGCAGCAGCAATAGAAGTGGCAGCAGCAGTAGTAGTAGTAGCAACTGTAGTGATAAAAGTAGTAGTATTTGCCATCCACTGGTCTAGTAGTAGAAGTTATAGTAGTAGTGTTAGCAGCAGCAGTAGAAGTGGCAGCAGCAGCAGTAGTAGAAGCAGAAGATTTTCCCTGCAGTGGGCCAGTAGTAGTAGTAGCAGCAGCAACAATAGCAGTAGTAGTAGTATATTTGCCATGCACTGAGCTAGTAGTATTGATAGTAGAAGTAGCAGAAGCAACAGTAGTAGTATTCATAGTATGTGCCATACACTGGATTACTAGAAGTAGTGGTAGTAGTAGAAGTAATAGCAGTAGCAGCAGTAGTAGTAGTAGTACTATTTGCGATGCACTTGGCTAGTAGTAGTAGTAGTAGTAGAAGTAATAGCTGCAGCATAGAAGTAGCAGCAGCAGCAGTAGTAGTAGCAGCAGTTGTGGTAATAGTAGTAGTATTTGCCATGCACTAGGCTCATGGAAGTAGTAGTAATAGTAGTACTAGCAGCAGCAGTAGATGTAGCAGCAGCAGCAGTAGCAGTAGCAGCAGTACTGGTAATAGAAGTTGTATTTGCCATGCACTAGCCTAGTAGTAATAGTAGTGGTAGTAGCAGCAGTAGAGGTGGCCGCAGCAGCTGTAGTAGTAACACCATATTTGCCCTGTAGTGGGCCAGTAGTAGTAGTAGCAGTAGCAGCAATAGCAGTGGTAGTAGATTTGCCATGCACTCGGCTAGTAGTTTTGATAATAGAAGTAGCAACAGCAGCAGTAGTAGTATTAATAGTATTTGCGATGCACTGGATTATTATTAGTAGCAGTAGTAGTAGAAGTAATAGCAGCAGCAGCAGCAGTAGTAGTAATACTAGTACTATTTGCCATGGACTGGGCTAGTAATAGTAGTAGTAGTAATAGGAGCAGCAGTAGATGTAGCAGCAGCAGTAGTAGTAGCAGCAGTAGCTGTGGTAATAGTAGTAGTATTTGCCATGCACTAGGTTGATGGTAGCAGTAGTAATAGTAGTACTAGCAGCAGCACTAGATGTAGCAGCAGCAGCAGTAGAAGTAGCAGCAGTAGTGGTAATAGAAGTAGTATTTGCCATGCACTGGGAGAGTAGTAATAGTAGTGGTAGTAGCAGCAGTAGAAGTGGCCAAAGCAGCAGTAGTAGTAGCACGAGATTTGCCCTGCAGTGGGCCAGTAGTAGTAGTAACAGTAGCAGCAATAGAAGTAGTATTAGTATATTTGTCATGCACTGGACTACTAGTAGTAGCAGTAGTAGAAGAGGTAGTACCAGCAATAGAAGTGGCATTAGCAGTAGTAATAGTAGCAGCAGATTCTCTCTGCGGTGTCCAAGTAGTAGTATTAGCATTCGCACTAATAGATGTAGTACTAGTAGATTTGCCATGCACTGGGTTAGTAGTATTGATACTAGTAGTAACAGTAGTAGCAACAGCAGCAGTAGTAATAACATTAGTAGTATTTGCCATGCACTGAAGTAATAGTAGTAGTAGTAGATTTAGCAACAGCAGTAGAAGTAGCTGCAGCAGCAGTAGTAGTAGCAGCAGCAGTAGTAGTAGTAATAGCAGTTGTGTTTATAGAAGTAGTATTTGCCATGCACTGTACTAAAAGTAGTAGCAGTAGTAGCACCAGCAGCACTACTAGTTACACCACTAGTATTTTCCATGCACTGCACTAGCAGTGGTACTAGTAGCAGCAGTAGTAGCAATAGCAGCGTTAGTAGTAGTCACAGCAGTAGTGGTAACAGTAGTAGCATTTGCCATGATCTGGCCTAGAAGTAGTAGTAGTAGTGGTAGCAGGAGCAGTAGAAGTGGCAGCTGCAGTACTAGTGGCAGCAGATTTGCCCTGCAGTGGGCCAGTAATATTACTAGCAGTATCAGAAATAAAAGTAGTAGTAGTAGATTTCCCATGCACTGTGCTAGTAGTATTAATACTAGTACTAGCAGTATTAGCAGCAACAGCAGTAGTAGTAATAGAAGTAGTATTTTCCAGGGACTGGACTACAAGTAGTAGCAGTACTAGTAGAAGTAGTAGCAGCAGAAGCATTAGTAATTATAGTAGAATTATTTGCCGTGCCCTGGGTTACTAGTAGTAGTAGTAGTAGTAGCAACAACAGTAGAATTAGAGGCAGCAGCAGTAGTAGTAGCAGCAATAGTAGTAATAGCAGCAGTAGTAGTAGTAGCAGCAGTAGTGGTAATAGTAGTAGTATTTGGCATGGACTGGCCTAGTAGTAGTACTAGTAGCAGCAGCAGTAGTAGTAGTAGCAGCAGTAGTGGTAATATTTGTAGTGTTTGAAATGCACTGGGGTAGTAGTTGTAGTAGTCATAGTATTGGGAGCAGCTGCAGTAGAATTGGCAGCAACATCAGTAGTAGTAGCACCAGATTTGCCCTGCAGTGTGCAAGTACTAGCATTAGCACTAATAGGCGTAGTATTAGTAGATTTGCCATGCACTGGTTTAGTACTATTGATACTAGTAGTAGCAGTAGTAGCAGCAGCAGAAATATTATTAACCTTAGTAGTATTTGCCATGCACTTGCATACTATTAGTAGCAGTAGTAGCAGCAACAGAAGCATTAGTGGTAATAGTAGTAATATCTGCCATGTGCTGGGTTAGTAGTAGCAGTAGCAGCAATAGCAATAGTAGTAGCAGATTTGACATGCACTGGGCTAGTAGTATTGATATTAGTAGTAGCAGTAGTAGCAGCATCAGCAGTAGTAGTAATAGCATTAACGTTTGCAATGCACAGGACTACTAGAAGTTGCAATAGTAGTAGCAAGAGTAGCAGCAGCAGCAGCAGTACTACTAATAGTAGTAGTATTTCCGTGCACTGAACAACTAGTAGTAGCAGTCCTAGTAGTGATAGCAACAGCAATAGAAGTGGCAGCAGCAACAGAAGTAGTAGCAGCAGATTTGCCCTGAAGTTGGCCAGTAGTAGTAGTAGCAGTAGCAGCAATAGAAGTAGTAGTAGTAGGTTTGCAATCCACTGGGCCAGTACTATAGATAGTAGTAGTAGCAGCAGTAGTAGCAGCATGAACTGTAGTAGTGATCATAGTAGTATTTGCAATGCAATGAACTACTAGTAGTAGCAATAGTAGTAGCAGTAGCAGCAACAGCAGCAGTAGTAGTAATAGTAGTATTTCCATACACTGGACTACTAGTAGTAGCAGCTGTAGTAGTGGTAGCAGCAGCAATAGAAGTGGCGGCAGCAGCAAAAGTAGCAGCAGATTGGCCCAGCAGTGGGCCAGTAGTAGTAGGAGGAGGAGCATCCATAGCAATAGAAGTAGTAGATTTGCCATGCACTGGGCTAGTAGTATTGATAGTAGTAGTAGCAGCATCAGCAGTAGTAGTAGTAGTATTTGCAAAGCACTTGAGTACTAATAGTAGCAGTACTAGTATCATTAGTACAAGCAGCAGCAATAGTAGTAATAGTAGTAATATTTGCCATGCACTGGGCTAGTAGTAGTAATAGTAGTAGTAGTAGTTGTAGTGGTAGCAGCAGCAGTAGTAGTAGCAGCAGCAGCAGCAGTAGTAGCAGCAGTAGTAGTAATAGTAGTAGTATTTGCCATGCACATACTAGTAGTAGTAGTAGTAGTGGTAGCAGCAGCAGTAGAAGTGGCAGCAGCAGCAGTAGTAGTAGCAGCGTGCCTCCAAGAGAAATTTGGCTTGCGTTCTTACTACAATTTAAGTCCTGTATTTCCTGTGGCACTGCAGGCTTTTGAATAGCCACAGGCCCAGAGCCATTCCTATGGCATTCCTTGGTTGAGGCAGTACCCTTGACACAGAACACCCTACTTCGATAAGTTGATTCACGGAAGGAAACACTGGGTAACCTGTGTCTCTTTTGACTGCTTAGAAACCACAGAGATGTGTGTTGCATGTGCCCATGGAAATGGCAGCCAGCTGGAACTGGCCTTGCTTCCAGTTTTGAAGGCTGCATTCATGCTGCCTTGAAGCTAACTGACATTCACTGCTCTTGACAGGCCTTTAGCCCCTGTAGGCATGTTTCTGGGACAAAAATGAGTTCACTCTGGCTAAACCAGGTGCTTGCATGGCCGCAGTGAGGCTCAGCCTGCCATGCTCTAGATCTAAAGGGAAACTCTACCTGAGAACTTGCCTCCAAGTTAGGCCCTGAATAGCCGTGCAGAAAGGGAGGCATGCAGCTATTTCCATGTGGTCATAGTCACTGTTCTGCTTTATTTTGAAGGAAGTACCCTTTAGAGGACTCCTAGCCGTTCTGATGTGCATCATTTTCCCTCCAATGTCACTGAGTACCTCCAGACTACTGTGGGCCGGCTGAGCAACATTGAGGTCCATTGATTGGTCCCTCGGTGGCCCTCTGTGTGTGCCAAGTGATGGGGTACACACTGCAGGTTCCTTAAGGAGAGCTACATTTCCAGAGCCCTCAAACAGCCTCAGGACCACATTTCTGGTGACTCCGAAGTGCCCTGGAAGTCTTTGTAATTGCCTTTGTGTGAGCTGCCATGAGAAAACTCTGTGCTTTGAATACTTCGAGGACCTCGTACCTGAAGTCACTCTGCTCGAGGAGAAAGTCAGCTTCCTACCATGCTGTGTCACTCATGGGACTCTCAGCATGAGCACATGCCTGGAGGTATGGCCCTGAAATGCCGTGCAGAAGTGGAGGAGTGCAGCAGTTTCCATGGGGCCATGGCCTCTGCTCTGCATATCTTTAACAGCAGCACAGTTTTCTGGACACCTAGGAGGTTCGCGTGGGCACTCTGTTTTCCGGCAGGAACATTGCATACCAACAGGACTCCCTGTGTCTGCTAAGCAACAACCAGGCCCATAGCCCTTTGAAGCCACTCTGTGTATTCCAATTGTAGGGAAATGCACTGCACTCTCTTTTGGAGCAGCTTAATGTCTCCAGCACTCCCACACATTCACGAACACCGTTCTGGAATGTCCCACATGCCATTGAAGTCTTATGCATTGCCCTAGTCTGAGCTACTCTGAGAGAAATATTCAGCTTCGCACTCCAACTAGGACCTCCTGCTTGAAGTCACTGTGCCTCCAAGAGAAAGTTGACTTGCGTTCTTACTGCAATTTAGGCCCTGTTTTTCCTGTGGCACTGCAGGCTTTTGAATAGCCACAGGCCCAGAGGGGTAGCTGCTGCATTCCTAGGTTGAGGCAGTTCCCTTGATGCAGAACACCTTACTTCGAGAAGTTGATTCAGGGAAGGAAACAGGATAACCTGTGTCTCTTTTGACTTGTTAGAAACCACAGGGATGTATGCTGAGTGTGCCCATGGAAATGGGGGCCTACTGGAACTAAACTTGCTTTCCCATTATGAAGGTTGCATTCATGATCCCTTGAAGCTACCTGACATTCCCTGCTCTTGACAGGCCTCTAAACACTTTAAGAATGCTTCGGGGAAAATTATAAGTTTGCTCTGTCTAAACCAGTTGCTTCCATGGCCACGGTTGTGGTCAGCCTGACAAGCTCTAGAGCTAATGTGAATCTCAACCTCAGAACTTGCCTCCAGGTTAGGCCCTGAGTAGCCATGCAGCTGTTTCCATGAGTTCTTAGTCGCTCTTCTGGTTTATTTTAAAGGAAGTACCCTTTTGAGGACTCCTAGGCCCCACGGGTATGCATCATTTTCCCTCCAAGTTCACTGACTACCTCCAGGCCCCTGTGGGCCAGCTGAGCAACATCCAGGCCCATTGGTCTGTCCATCGGAGGCCGTCTCTGCATGCCGAATGATGGGCAAAACACTGCACGTTCCTTGAGGAGAGCTACATTTCCAGAGTCCTTGAACAGCCTCAGTACAACATTTCTGGTGCGTCCAAAGTGCCCAGGAAGACTTTGTCATGGTCTTTGTGTGAGCTGCCATGAGAAAACACTCTGCTTTGAACACTTCGAGGACCTCGTACCTAAAGTCACTCTGCTCGAGAAGAAAGTCAGCATCTTACCATGCTGTTTTGCTAACTGGACACCCAGCATGAACACATGCCTGGAGGTAAGGCCCTGATTTGCCATGCAGGAATGGAGGCGTGCAGCAATTGTCATGAGGCCGTGACCTCTGCTCTGCATAACTTTAATGGCAGCACAGTTTTCTGGACACCTAGGAGGCCCGTGTGGGCAACCTGTTCCCGGCAGGAACACTGAATACCCCCAGGTCCACCTGGATCTGCTAAGCAACATCCAGGCCAGTAGCCTTTTGGAGCCACTCTGTGTATGCCTAGTGTGGGGGAAAGCACTGCACTCTCTTTTGGAGCAGCTTAATTTCCCCAGCACTCGCACACGTTCACAAACACCGTTCTGGCATGTCCCACATGCTGTCGAAGTCTTACACATTGCCCTAGTCTGAGCTGCACTCAGAGAAACCCTCGGCTTCGCATTCCATCTAGGACCTCCTGCCTGAAGTCACCGTGCCTCCTAGAGAAAGTCAGCTTGCGTTCTTACTGCAATTTAAGTCCTGTTCTTCCTGTTGCACTGCAGGTTTTTGAATTGCCACAGGCCCAGAGGTGTAGCTACAGCGTTCCTTGGTTGAGGCAGTTTCCTTGAGGCAGAACACCCTACTCGAGAAGTTGGTTCAGGGAAGGAAACACAGGATAACCTGTGTCTCTTTTGACTTGTTAGAAACCACAGGGATGTATGCTGAGTGTGCCCATGGAAATGGGGGCCTGCTGGAACTAGCCTTGCTTTCCCATTTTGAAGGCTACAGTCATGCTGCCTTGAAGCTACCTGACATTCACAGCTGTTGACAGGCCTGTAGCCCATCTAGGCATGCTTCTGGGAAAAAATGAGCTTCCCCTTTTTAATCCAGGTGCTTCCATCACCGCAGTGGGGCTCAATTTGCCGTGCTCTAGAGCTAAAAGGAAACTCCTATCTCAGGCACTGACACTTTCCCTAACAAAGGACCTGATATTACTCCCATCTCAGGCACTCACACTCTGCCAATCTAAGGCCTTGACAATAGTCTTAACTGAGGCACAGACACTGTCCCTAACTAAGGGTTTCACACAACTCTTAACTCAGGCCATAACACTACTCCTAAATAAGGAAAACTGTTTCTCCCTAACAAAGGCCCTGATACTACTCCTAACTCAGGCACTGAAACTTTACCTAATTGAGGTCTTGACATACTCTTTACTGAGGCACTGGCACTCTCCCTGACTAAGGCCTTCATACTACTCCTAACTCAGGCCATAACACTACTCCTAACTCAGGCACTGACACTGTCCCTCATAAGACCAGGACGCTACTCCCAAGGCGTGAATGGACACTGTACCTAACTAAAGCCATGACACTAATCCTAACTCACGCACTGACATTCTGCCTAACTAAGGCCCAGACACTATTCCTAACTCAGCACTGAAAATGTCCCTAACTAAGTCCGTGATGCTACTACCAACTCAGGCACTGACACTCTCCTTAACTAAATCCGTGACACTACTGTTAACTCAGGCATTGACACTCTCCGTAATTTAGGGCCTAAAACAACTTGCAACTCGGCACTGACAAACTCCTTAACTAAGGACCTGACATTACTCCCATTTCAGGCACTCACACTCTGCCAATCTAAGGCTTTGACAATAATCTTAACTGAGGCACTGACACTGTCCCTAACTAAGGCCTTCACACTACTCCAAACTCAGGCCATAACACTACTGCTACCTCAGGAACTAACTTTCTCTCTAAAAAAGGACCTGATACTACTCTTAACTAAGGGACTGACACTCTACCTAATTGAGGCCTTGACTTATTCTTAACTGAGACACTGACAATGTCCCTAAGGCCCTCACATTACTCTTAAGTCAGGCCATAAAACTGTACCTATCTAAAGCACTGACATTTTCCCTAAGGCCCTAACACTAATACTAAGGCACAGACAGAGTCCCTAACTAAGACCATGACGCTACTCACAACTCGGGAACGGACACTGTCCCTAAGTAAAGCTGTGACACTAATCCTAACACAGGCACACACACTCTGCCTCACTAAGGCATTGACAATGCTCTTAACTGTGGCACTGACACTGACCCTAAATAAGGCCTCACACTACTCCTAACTCAAGCCATAACACTACTCCTAACTCAGAACTGACTTTCTCCCTAAAAAGGCCCTGATACTATTCCTCACTCAGGCACTGACACAATCCCTAACTAAGTCACTGACACTACTACCAACTGAGGCACAGACACTGTCCCAAACAAATACCAGGACACTATTCACAACTCGGGAATGGACACTGTCCCTAACTAAAGCCGTGACACTAATCCTAACAGGCACTCACACTCAGCATCCCTAAGTCCTTGACAATACTCTTAACTGAGGTACTGACACTGTCCCTAACTAAGGCCTTCACACTACTCTTAACTCAGTCCATAAAACTACTCCTAACTCAGGAACTGACTTTCTCCCTAAAAAGGCCTTGATACTACTTGTAACTCAGACACAGACTTTCTACCTAATTAAGGCTCTGACATACTCTTAACTGAGGCACTGACACTGTTCGTAAGGCACTAGAATTACTCCTAACTCAGGCCATAACACTACTACTAACTCAGGCACTGAAAATGTCCGTAGCTAAGGCCCAAAAACTACTATTAACTAAGGCATACAGACTGTCCCTAACTAAGACCAGGACGCTATTCACAACTTGGGAAGGAACATTGTCCCTAACGAAACCCGTGAAACTAATCCTATATCAAGCACTCACACTCTGCGTAACTAAGGCCTTGACAATACTCTTAACGGAGGCACTAACACTGTTCCTAACTAAGAACTTTACACTATTTCTAACTCAGGCCATAACAATACTCTTAACTCAGGCACTGACACTGTCCATAACTAAGGCCTTCACACTACTCTTAACTCAGGCCATAACACTACTCTTAAATAAGGAACACACTTTCTCCCTAACAAAGGCCCTGATACTACTCCTAACTCAGGCATCGACACTCTACCTAATTGAGGACTTGACATACTCTTAACAGTGGCACTGACACTCTGCCTAACTAAGGCCTTCACACTACTCCTAAATCAGGCCATAACACTACTCCTAACTCAGGCACTGACACTGTCCCTAACTAAGGCCCTATCTAAACCCATTACACTAATCCTAACACAGGCATTCACCCTGTTCCTCACTAAGGCCTTGAAAATACTCTTAACTGAGGCACTGACACTCTCCCTAAGGCCTTCACACTACTCCTAACTCAGGCCATAACACTACTCCTAACTCAGACACTGACACTGGCGTTAATTAAGGCCCTGACACTGCTAATGAAAAAGGCACAGACACTGTCCTTAAGAAAAGCCCACACACTACTCTTAACTCAGGTCTTAATGCTACTCCAAAATCAGGCACAGACACTGTTCCTAACTAAGGTCATGGCACTACTCCTAACACAGGCACTGACATTATCCCTAAATAGGGCCCTAACACTACTACTACCTCAGGTCGTTACACTACCCCAACTCAGGTCATAACACAATTCTTAACTCAGGTACAGACACTGTCCCTAACTCAGGCCATGACACTACTACTAAATAAGGAACAGATACTGTCCCCAAGAAAGACCCTCACACTACTCCTAACTCAGGTCTTAACACTACTCCTACCTCAGGTACTGACACTGTCGCTAACTAAGGCCATGGCACTATTCCTAACACAGGGACTGACACTATCCCTAAATAAGGCCCTGACACTACTCCTAACTCAGGCCATGACACTACTCCTAAATCAGGCACTGTCACTATTGCTACATAAGACCAGGAAGCTACTCCCAACTCGTGAACAGACACTGTACCTAACTAAAGCCGTGACATTAATCCTAACTCACGCACTGACACTCTGCCTAACTAAGCCCCGGACACTATTCCTAACTCAGCACTAAAACTGTCCCTAACTAATCCGTGATACTACTACCAACTCAGGCACTGACACTCTCCTTAACTAAAGCCGTGAAACTACTCTTAACTCAGCCATTGACAGAGTCCCTAAATTACGGCCTGAAACTTCTCACAACTCTGGCGCTGACACTGTCCCTAACTAAGGCCATGGCACTACTCCTAACACAGGGACTGACACTATCCCTGAATAAGGCCCTGACACTACTACTACCTCAGGTCGTCACACTACCCCAACTCAGGTCATAACACAATTCCTAACTCAGGTACCAACACTGTCCCTAACTCAGGCCATGACACTACTCCTAACTCAGGCACTGACACTGTCCCTTATAAGACCAGGACGCTACTCCCAAGTCGTGAACGGACACGGTACCTAACTAAAGCCGTGACACTAATCCTAACTCAGACACTGACACTCTTCCTAACTAAGGCCAGGACACTATTCCTAACTCAGCACTGAAACTGTCCCTAAGTCCGTGATACTACTACCAATTTAGGCACTGACACTCTCCTTAACTAAATCCGTGACACTACTGTTAACTCAGGAATTGACACTGTCCCTAACTTAGGGCCTGAAACTATTTGCAACTCAGGCACTGACACAGTCCTTAACTAAGGACCTGACATTACTCCCATTTCAGGCACTCACACTCTGCCAATCTAAGGCCTTGACAATACTCTTAACTGAGGCACTGACACTCTCCCTAACTAAGGCCATCACACTACTCTTAGGACATAACACTACTCCTAAATAAGGAACACACTTTCTCCCTAACAAAGGCCCTGATACTACTCCTAACTCAGACACTGACAGCCTACCTAACTGAGGACCTGACATACTCTTAACTGAGGCACTGACACTTTCCCTAACTAAGGCCTTCACACTACTCCTAACTCAGGCCATAACACTATTCCTAACTCAGGCACTGACACTGACCCTAACAAAGTCCCTGACAGTACTACTAAATAAGGCACAGACACTGTCCTTAAGAAAGGCCCTCACAATACGTCTAAGTCAGGTCTTAACATTACTCCTAAATCAGGCACTGACACTGTCCCTAACTAAGGCCATGGCACTACTCTAACTCAGGCACTTAAACTGTCCCTCGTAAGACCGGGATGGTACTACAAACTCGTGAACGCACACTGTACCTAACTAAAGCCGTGACACTAATCCTAACTCAGGCACTGACACTCTGCCTAACTAAGGCCAAGACACTATTCCGAACTCAGCAATGAAACTTCCCCTAAGTCCATGATACTACTACCAACTCAGGCACTGATACTCTCCTTAACTAAAGCTGTGACACTACTGTGAACACAGGCATTGTCACTGTCCCAAACTTAAGGCCTGAAACTTCTTGCAACTCAGGCACTGACACAGTCCTTAACTAAGGACCTGACATTACTCCCAGCTCAGGCACTCACACTCTGCCAATCTAAGGCCTTGACAATACTCTTAACTGAGGCACTGACACTGTCCCTAACTAATGCCTTCACACAATTCCAAAATCAGGCCAAAACACTACTGCTACCTCAGGAACTATCTTTCTCCCTAAAAAAGGCCGTGATACTACTCCTAACTCAGGCACAAACATACTACCTAACTAAGGCCTTGACATACTCTTAAATGAGGCACTGACAATGTCCCTAAGGCCCACACATTACTCTTAACTCAGGCCATAACACTACACATATCACAAGCGTGATATTTTCCCTAACTATGGCCCTGGCACTACTACTTACTAAGACACAGACAGAGTCCCTAACTAAGACCATGATGCTACTCACAACTCAGGAATGGACACTGTCCCTAACTAAAGCCGTGACACTGATCTTAACGCAGGCACACACACTCTACCTCACTAAGGCCTTGACAATACTCTGAACTGTGGCACTGACATTGTTCCTAATTAAAGCCTTACACTACTCCTAACACAGGCCATAACACTACTCCTAACTCAGAACTGACTTTCTCCCTAAAAAGGCCCTGATACTACTCCTAACTCAGGCACTGACACTCTACCTAACTGAGACCTTGACATACTCTTAACTGAGGCACTGACACTCTCCCTAACTAAGGCCTTCACACTACTCCTAACTCAGGCCATAACACTACTCCTAACTCAGGCACTGACACTGGCCCTAACAAAGGCCCTGACACTACTAGTAAATAAGGCACAGACACTGTCCTTAAGGAAGGCCCTCACACTATGCCTAAGTCAGGTTTTAACACTCCTCCTAACTCAGGCACTGACACTGTCCCTAACTAAGTCCATGGCACTAGTCTATCTCAGGCACTGACAGTGTCCCTCATAAGACCAGTATGCTACTCCAAACTCGTGAATGCACACTGTACCTAACTAAAGCTGTGACACTAATCCTAGCTCATGCACTGACACTCTGCCTAACTAAGGTCTAGACACTATTCCAAACTCAGCACTTAAACTGTCCCTAACTAAGTCCGTGATACTACTACAAACTCAAGCACTGACAGTCTCCTTAACTAAAGACGTGAAACTACTGTTAATTCTGGCATTGACACTGACTCTTAACTTAGGGCCTGAAACTACTTTCAATTCATGCACTGACACGGTCCTTAATTAAGGAGCTGACATTACTCCCATCTCAGGCACTCACACTCTGCCAATCTAAGGCCTTGACAATACTCTTAACTGAGGCACAGACACTGTCCCTAACTAAGGCCTTCACACTATTCCAAACTCAGGCCATAACACTACTCCTAAATAAGGAATGGACTTTGTCCCTAACAGACTGTGATACAACTCATATCTCAGGCACTGACACTCTACCTAATTGAGGCCTTGACATACTCTTAACTGAGGCATTGACACTCTCCCTAACTAAGGCCCTCACACTACTTCTAACTCTGGCCATAACACTACACCTAGCTCAGGCACTGACACTGGCCCTAACTAAGACCCGGACACTACTGCTAAGTAAGGCACAGATACTGGTCCTAAGAAAGGCCCTCACACTACGCCTAACTCAGGTCGTAACACTACTCCTAACTCAGACACTGACACTGTCCCTAACTAAGGCCCTGAGACTACTAACAACTGAGGCACAGACACTGTCCCTATCTAAGACCAGGACACTACTCACAAGTCGGGAACGGACACTGTCCCCAAATAAACCTCTTACACTAATCCTAACACAGGCACTCACACTCTGCCTCACTAAAGCATTGAAAATACTCTTAACTGAGTCACTGAAACTACCCCTAACTAAGGCCTTCACATTACTCCTAACTCAGGCCATAACACTATTCCTAACTCTGAACTGACTCTCCCTAAAAAGGAACTGATACTACCCCTCATTCAGGCACTGACACTGTCCCTAAGACACTGACACTACTATTAACTGAGGCACTGACGCTGTTCGTAAGGCATTCACACTAATCCGAACTCAGGCCATAACACTACTCCTAACTCAGGCACTGACCATGTCCCTAACCAAGAAAAGGACGCTACTCACAACTTGAGAACAGACACTGTCTCTAACTAAACCCGTTACAATAAGCCTAACACAGGCACTCACACTGTGCTTCACTAAGGCCTTGAAAATACTCTTAACTGTGGCACTGACACTTTCCTTAACTAAGGCCTTCACACTACTCTTAACTCAGGCCATAACACTACTCCTAAATAAGGAAAACACTTTCTCCCTAACAAAGGGCCTGACACTACGCCTAACTCAGGCACTGACACTCTACCTAATTGAGGCCATGACATACTCTTAACTGAGGCACTGACACTCTCCCTGACTAAGGCATTCACACTACTCCTAACTCAGGCCATAACACTACTCCTATCTCAGGCCCTGACACTGGCACTCACTAAGGCCCTGACCCTACTACTAAAGAAGGCACAGACAGTGTCCTTCATAAAGAACCCTCACACTACTCCTAATTTAGGTCTTAATGCTATGCCTAACTCAGGCACTGCCACTGTCCCTAACTAAGGCCATGACACTACTCCTAACACAGGCACTGACACTATCCCTAAATAAGGCCTTGACACTACTACTAACTCAGGTTGTGATACTACCCCAACTCACATCATAAATCAATTCATAACTAAGGTACTGACACTGTCCACAACTCAGGCCATGACACTACTCCTAACTCAGGCACTGACAGTGTCCCTCATAAGACCAGGACGCTACTCCCAGCTCATGAACGGACACTGTACCTAACTAAAGCCATGACACTAATCCTAACTGACGCACTGACACTCTGCCTAACTGAGGCCAGGACACTATTCCTAACTCAGCACCGAAACTATCCTTAATTAAGTCCGTAATACTACTACCAACTCAGGCACTGACACTCTCCTTAACTAAATCCGTGACACTACTGTTAACACAGGAATTGACAATGTCCCTAAATTAGGGTCTGAAACTACTTGCAACTCAGGCACTGACACAGTCCTTATCTAAGGACCTGACATTACTCCCATCTCAGGCACTCACACTGCCAATCTATGCACTTGACAATCCTCTTAACTGAGGCACTGACACTATCTCTAACTAAGGCCTTCACACTACTCCAAACTCAGGCAGTAACACTAATGCAACATCAGGAACTGACTTTCTCCCTAAAAAAGGCCAAGATACTACTCCTAACTCAGGCATAGACACTCTACCTAACAAAGGCCTTGACATACTCTTAACTGAGGCACTGACAATGTCCCTAAGGCCCTCACATTACTCTTAACTCAGGCCATAACACTATACCTATTGCAAGCACTGACATTGTCCTTAACTAAGGCCCTGACACTACTACTAACTAAGGCACAGAGTCCCTAACTAAGACCGCGACGCTACTCACAACTCGGGAATGGACACAGTCCCTAAATAAAGCCGTGACACTAATCCTAACTCAGGCACACACACTCTGCCTCACTAAGGCCTTGACAATTCTCTTAACTGTGGAACTGACACTGTCCCTATCTAACGCCTTCACACAACTCCTAACTCGGGAAATAACACTACTCCTAACTCAGAACTGACGTTCTCCTTAAAAAGGCCCTGATACTACTCCTCACGCAGGCACTGACACTGTCCCTAACTAAGGCCCTGACACTTCTACTAACTGAGGCACAGACACTGTCCCTAACAAAGACCAGGATGCGACTCACAACTCGGGAATGGACACTGTCCCTAACTAAAGCCGTGACACTAATCCGAACTCAGGCACTCACACTCAGCCTCCCTAAGACCTTGACAATACTCTTAACTGAGGCACTGACACTATCCCTAACTAAGGCCTTCACACTACTCCTAACTCAGACCATAAAACTACTCCTAATTCAGGAACTGACTTTCACCCTAAAAAGGCCCTGATACTACTCCTAACTCAGGCAACACTCTACCTAATTAAGGCACTGACATACTCTTAACTGAGGTTCTGACACTGTTCATAAGGCACTCACACTACTCCTAACTCAGGCCATAATACTACTCCTAACTCAGGCACTGACAATGTCCCTAGCTAAGGCCCTCAAACTACTATTAACTAAGGCACAGAGATTGTCCCTAAGACCAGAACGCTATTCACAACTCGGGAAAGAACATTGCCCCTAACGAAACCCGTGGAAATAATCCTAACACCGGCACTCAGCCTCTGTGTAATTAAGGCCTTGAAAATACTCTTAATGAAGGCACTGACACTGTTCCTAACTAAGGTCTTTACATGACTCCTAACACAGGCCATAACACTACTCCTAACTCAGGCACTGACCACGTCCCTAACTAAGACAAGGATGCTACTCACAACTCGAGAACAGACACTGTCCCTAACTAAACCAGTTACACTAATCCTAACACAGGCACTTACACTCTGCCTCACTAAGGCCTTGAAAATACTCTTAACTGAGGCACTGACACTGTCCCTAAGGACTTCACACTACTCTTAACTCAGGCTATAACACTATTCCTAAATAAGGAACACACTTGCTCCCTAACCAAGGCCTTGATACTACTCCTAACTCAGGCACTGACACTCTACCTAATTGAGGCCTTGACATACTCTTAACTGAGGCACTGACACTCTCCCTGACTAAAGCCTTCACACTACTCCTAACTCAGGCCATAACACTACTCCTAACTCAGACACTGACACTCTCCCTAACTAAGGCCCTGAGACTACTAACAACTGAGGCACAGATGCTGTCCCTTACTAAGACCAGGGCGCTACTCACAATTCGGGAACGGACACTGTCCCTAACTAAACCTGTTACACTAATCCAAACATAGGCAGTCACACTCTGCCTCACTAAGGTGTTGAAAATACTCTTAACTGAAGCAATGACACTGTCCCTAACTAAGCCCTTCACACTATTCTTAACTCAGGATATAACAATACTCCTAAGTAGGGAAAACACTTTCTCCCTAAAAAAGGTCCTGATACTACTCCTCACTCAGGCACAGACACTCTACCTAACTAAGGCCTTGACATAATCTTAACTGAGGCACTGACAATGTCCCTAAGGCCCTCACATTACTCTTAACCCAGGCCATAACACTACACTTATCGCAAGCACTGATATATTCCCTAACTATGGCCCTGGCACTACTACTAACTAAGGCACAGACCGTGTCCCTAAATAAGATCGCGACGCTACTCACAACTCGGGAAAGGAGAGTGTCCCTAACTAAAGCCGTGACACTAATGCTAACTGAGGCACACACACTCTGCCTCACTAAGGCCCTGACAATACTCTGAACTGTGACACTGACACTGTTCTTAACTAAGGTATTCACACTACTCCTAACCAAGGCCATAACACTACTCCTAACTCAGAACTGACTTTCTCCCTAAAAAGGCCCTGATACTACTCCTCACTCAGACACTGACACTGTCCCTAACTAAGGTCCTGACACTACTACTAACTGAGGCACAGACAGTGTTCCTAACTAAGACCAGGACGCTACTTACAACTCGGGCATGGACACTGTCCCTAACTAAAGCCGTGACATTAATCCTAACTCAGGCAGTCACACTCAGCCACCCTAATGCCTTGAAAATACTCTTAAAGGAGGAACTGATACTGTTCGTAACTAAGACCTTTACACTACTCCTAAATCAGGCCATAACACTACTCCTAACTCAGGCACTGACACTGTCCTAACTAAGACCAGGAAGCTACTCAAAACTCGAGAACAGACACTCTGCCTAACTAAACCCGTTACACAAATCCTAACACAGGCACTCACACTGTGCCTCACTAAGGTCTTGAAAATACTCTTAACTGAGGCACTGACACTGTCTCTAACTAAGGCCTTCACACTATTCTTAACTCAGGCCATAACACTACTCCTAAATAAGGAACACACTTTCTCCCTAACAAAGGCCCTGATACTACTCCTAACTCAGGCACTGACACTCTAACTAATTGAGGACCTGACATACTCTTAACTGAGACACTGACACTCTCCCTAACTAAGGCCTTCACACTACGTCTAACTCAGGCCATAACACTACTCCTAAGTCAGGCACTGACATTGTCCCTAACTAAGGCCCTGAGACTACTAACAACTGAGGCACTGACACTATCCCTAACTATGGCCTTCACACTACTCCTAACTCAGCCCATAACACTATTTGTAAATAAGGAAAACACTTTCTCCCTAATAAAGGCCCTGTTACTACTCCTAAATCAAAGACAGAAATTCTACCTAATTAAGGCCCTGATATAGTCCTAACTGAGGCACTGACAATGTTCGTAAGGTACTCAAACTACTCGTAACTCAGGCCATAACACTACTACTAACTCATGCACTGAAAATGTCCCTAGCTACGGCCCTGAAGTTACTATTAACTATGGCACAGAGACTGTCCGTAACTAAGAAGAGGACGCTATTCACAAGTTAGGCTGGTTTGGCAGTAGATGTCCATGGCATCGCGGGCTGCCTCTTGAGGCGCAGCTTAGCAGACGCTTGGGACTTACCACCAGCCTAGTAGCCTGCCCGAAAGAGCAGGGCCCCGCCACCCGCATAGACAGGGGAATGGAGGTCTAGGGTACTGGGGGGTGGCGGAGGTGTTGCCGACCACCGAGCCTAGGGCGGGCGGGACCCATCAAACTATTCGGTGCTTGGCACCCCACCTCAGATCCTGCAGGGTGCTCACAGGGACGTGGGCCCAGAGGCTTCACGGCCTGGGGCCCGTGGTCCTTTGGGCATCCCACCAGCCTGCACACGATGGGCTAGGTGCAGCCCAGACGCAGACTGGCCCGGCCCTCCTGCCCGACAGAAGCTGGCCCAAAGCAACTGGGAGCCACCATTGAGTTGGCACGGACCCTAAGACCCAGCAACGCCACGCTTGCCCCCACGCCATAGTTCCGAGCTCAACACCACGCCCCGAGTGGCCGGCAGGCCCAGGGAGGCAGCATGCTCCCTCGATCCCGCTCCCGCACCCGGCCAGGGTGAAACAGCAGAAGGGCGGCATTTTCCCTATGGAGCTGTGGAGAGACACCCCGGCAGACAGGTGGCGGAGACGGGGCTGTGCTCCAGTGGGTGAAGCCAGGTGCAGTTCGAGGGGCTCGCGGGCCGCAGAGACGGCACCCGGGTCCGCGGCCATGTCTGGGTCGCGACAGTCATCCCAGGAGCGTCTGGTGTGCCACTGCCTTCCAGGGAGGTCTTCTGGCCGCCTGGCCGCTCAGGCAGGCGGGGAGCGCCCCATCAGACACTTGCTGTGGTGGGAGGGGCCTGAGGAGGTGGGGCCTGCAGTGGTACACTGCGGGGGCTGAGATAGCCGCCTCTGCCGCGGGGGACAAAAGGAGAATGCAGAGCGGGAGGCAAAAAGCCTATAGCACCCGGTATTCCCAGGAGGGCTCCACATCCAAGTACTAGCCAGGGCTGACCCTGCTTAGCTTCCGAGATAGAGTCGAGATAAGCCCGTCTAGGCTGGATTGGCAGTAGATGTCAGCCAACTTGCAGGGTGCCTCTTGAGGCGCAGCTTAGCAGGCGCTTGGGCCTTACCGCCAGCCCAGCGGCCCGCCCGACTCGGCAGGGCCCTGCAGCCCACCTAGACAGGGGAACAGAGGGCTAGGGTACCGGGGGGTGGGAGAGCTGTTGGCGAAACCCCAGCCCAGGGCGGGCAGGACCCAGCAATTATTTCAGCACTTGGCGCCCCACCACAGATGCCGCAGGCCGCTCACAGGGACGTGGCCCCGGACGCTTCAGGGCCCGGGGCCCGCGGTACCCTGGGCATCCCACCTGCCCGCCCACGCTGGGCTAGGCGCAGCCAGAACGCACACATGCCTGGCCCTCCTGCCTGACAGAAGCTGGCCTGAAGCCACTGGGAGCCAGCATTGTGTTGCCACGTCCCCTAAGGGGCAGCAACACCATCCTTGCCCCCATGCCACAGTTCCTAGCCCAGTACCCTGCCCCAAGTGGCCGGCAGGCCCAGGGAAGCGGCCTGCTCCCTCGATCCCGCTCCCGCCCCCGGCCAGGGTGAAACGGCGGAAGGGCAGCATTTTCCCTATGGAGCTGTGGAGAGACACCCCGGCAGACAGGTTGCGGTGACGGGGCTGTGCTCCAGTGGCTGAGGCCAGGTGTAGTTCGCGGGGCTCGCGGGCCGCACGGACGGCACCCGGGTCAGCGGCCATATCCGGGTCGCTTCAGGCCACCCCTGGAGTGACTGGTGTGACGCTGCCTTCCAGGGACGCCACCTGTCCGCCTGGCCGGTCAGGCAGGAGGGGAGCGCCCCCTCAGACTCTTGCTGTGGTGGGAGGGGCCTGAGGAGTTGGGGCCTGCAGAGGTACCAGGCAGGGGCAGAGATAGCCGCCACCGCCGCAGGCGACAAAAGGAGAATGCAGAGCGGGAGGCAAAAAGCCTATAGCACCCGGTATTCCCAAGAGGTCTCCCATCCACGTACTAACCAGTGCCGACCCTGCTTAGCTTCAGCGATCGAGTTGAGATAAGCCCGTCTAGGCTGGTTTGGCAGTAGATGTCATCAGGGTCGCGGGCTGCTTCTTGAGGCGCAGCTTAGCAGGCGCTTGGGACTTACAAACAGCCCTGCGGTCCGCCCGACTCAGCAGGGACCAGAAACAACCTAGACAGGGGAACGGAGGTCTAGGGTACCGGGGGATGAGGGTGGTGTTGGCGACCCCGCAGCCCAGGGCGGACGGGACCCAGCAAACTTTTCGGCGCTTGGCGCCCCATCCCAGATGCCACAGGCCGCTCACAGGGACGTGGCCCCGGAGGCTTCAGGGCCCGGGGCCCACAGTCCCTTGGGCAACCCACCTGCCTGCCCACACTGGGCTACGCGCAGCCCGGACACACAACTGCCCGGCCCTCCTGCCCGACAGAAGCTGGCCCGAAGCCACTGGGAGCCACCATTGACTTGGTAAGGCCCCTAAGACCCAGCAACACCACCCTTGCCCGCACGCCACAGATCCGAGCTCAGTACCCCGCCTCAAGTGGCCATTAGGCCCGGGGAAGCGGCCTGCTCCCTCGATCCAGCTCCCGCGCCCAACCAGGGCGAAACGGTGGAAGGGCGGCATTTTCCGAATGGAGCTGTGGAGCAACACCCCAGCAGACAGGTGGCGGCGACGGGGCTGTGCTCCAGTGAGTGAGGCCAGGTACATTTCGCAGGGCTCGCGAGCCGCACGGACGGCACCCGGGTCCGCGGCCATGTCTGGGTCGCGTCAGGCCACCCCCGGAGCGTCTGGTGTGCCGCTGCCTTCCACGGACGCCTTCTGGCCGCCTGGCCGGTCAGGCAGACGGGGAGCGCCCCGTCAGACACTTGCTGTGGTGGGAGGGGCCTGAGGAGGTGGGGCCTGCAGAGGTACTCGGCGGGGGCTGGGATAGCCGCCACCGCTTCCGGCGACAAAAGGAGAATGCAGAGTGGGAGGCCAAAACACTATAGCACACGGTATTCCCAGGAGGTCTCCCATCACCGTACTAAATAGGCCTGACCCTGCATAGCTTCCGCGATCGAGTCGAGATCACGCCCCTCAGGGCTGGTTTGGCGGTAGGTGGCAACAGGATCGCGGGCTGGCTCTTGAGGCACAGCTTAGCAGGCGCTTGGGTCAAACCGCCAGCCCAGAGGCCCGCCCGAGCCGGCAGGGCCCCGCCGCCCACCTAGACAGGGAATCGGAGGCCTAGGGTACAGGGGGGTGGCGGAGGTGTTGTCGACCACCCAGCCCAGGGCAGGCGGGACCCAGCAAACTTTTCGGCGCTTGGCGCCCCACGCCAGATCCCGCAGGCCGCTCACAAGGACGTGGCCCCGGAGGCTTCAGGATCCGGGGCCCGCGGTCCCTTGGGCATCCCACCTGCACGCCCAGGCTGCGCTACGCTCAGCCCAGACGGAGACGTGCCCGGCACTCCTAACCGACAGAAGCTGGCCCGAAACCACTGGGAGCCACCATTGAGTTGG
>NW_021698530.1:674276-674772 GCF_005190385.1 Monodon monoceros
CCTGGCCGGTCAGGCAGGCGGGCAGCGCCCCGTCAGACACTTGCTGTGGTGGGAAGGCCTGAGGAGGTGGGGCCTGCAGAGGTACCCGGCGGGGGCAGGGATAGCCGCCGCCGCCGCGTGCGACAAAAGGAGAATACACAGCGGGAGGCCAAAAGCCTGTAACACGCGGTATTCCCAGGAGGTCTCCCATCTACGTACTAAACTGGCCGGACCCTGCTTAGCTTCCTAGATCGAGCCGACATCACGCCCGTCTGGGCTGCTTTGGCAGTAGGTGGCTGCAGGCTCGCGAGCTGCCTCTTGAGGCACACCTTAGCAGGCGCTTGTGTCAAACCGCCAACCCATCGGCCCGCCCGACCCGGCAGGGCCCCGCCGCCCACCTAGACAGGGAAACAGAGGTCTAGGGTACAGGGGTGTGGCGGAGATGTTGGCGAACACCCAGCCCAGGGCCGGCGGGACCCAGCAAACTTTTCGGCGCTTGGCGCCCCACCCCAGATCC
>NW_021698530.1:674872-678687 GCF_005190385.1 Monodon monoceros
GCAGTAGCAGTAGTAGTAGCAGCAGTAGTAGTAATAGTAGTAGTATTGCCAATGCACTGGTCTAGTAGTTGTAGTAGTAGTGCTGGTAGCAGCAGCAAAAGAAGTGGCAGGAGCAGCAGTAGTAGTAGCAGCAGATATTCCCCTCAGTGGGCCAATAGTAGTAGTAGAAGTAGCAGCAATAGCAGTAGAAGTAGTAGATTAGCCTTTCACTGGGCTAGTAGTATTGATAGTAGTAGTAGAAGTAGTAGCAGAAGCAGTAGTAGAAGTAGCAGCAATAGTGGTAATAGAAGTAGTATTTGCCATGCACTGTGCTAGTAGTAATAGTACTTGTAGTAGCAGCAGTAGAAGTGGCTGCAGCAACAGTAGTATTAGCACCAGATTTGCTCTGTAGTGGGTCAGTAGTAGTAGTAGAAATAGCAGCAATAGAAGTACTATAAGTAGATTTGCCATGCACTGGGCTTGTAGTATTTATAATTGTAGCAGCAGCAGCAGTAGTAGTAATAGTAGTAGTATTTCCCATGCACGGGACTACTATTAGTAGCAGTAGTAGCAGCAGCAGTAGTGGTAATAGTAGTAGTTTCTGCCATGCACTGGGTAAGTAGTAGTAGTAGCAGTAGCAGCAATAGCAATAGTAATAATAGATTTGCCATGCACTGGGCTACTAGTATTGATATTAGTAGTAGCAGTAGTAGCAGCATCAGCAGTAGTAGTAATAGTATTAATATTTGCAATGCACTAGACTACTAGTAGTAGAAGTAGTAGTAGCAAGAGTAACAGCAGCAGCAGTAGTACTAATAGTAGTAGTATTTGCCAGGCACTGGACTACTGGTAGTAGCAGTAGTAGTAGAGGTAGCAACAGTAATAGAAGTTGCAGCAACAACAGAAATAGTAGCAGCAGATTTGCCCTGCAATTGGCCAGTAGTAGTAGTAATAACAGTAGCAGAAATAACAGTAGTAGTAGTAGATTTGCCATGCAGTGAGCTAGTAGTATTGATAGTAGTAGTAGCAGCAGCAGTAGTAGTAATAGTTGTAGTATTTGCCATGCACAGTACTGCTAGCAGTTACAGTAGTAGCAGCAGCAGCAGTAGTAGTAAGTATAGTAGTATGTTCAATGCAATGGACCACTAGAAGTAGCACTAGTAACAGCAGTAGAAATAGCAATTATACTAGTATTTGCAATGCACTACACTACTAGTATTAGCAGTAGTAGTTGCACTAGTAGCAGCAGCAGTAGCAGTGGTAGTAATAGTAGTAGTATTTACCATGCATTGGGTTAGTAGTAGTTGTTGAAGTAGCAGCAGCTGTAGAAGTAGCAGCAGTAGTAGTGATACTAGTATTTGATATACACTGGACTACTAGTAGTAGCACTAGTAGTAGCAAATGTAGCAGCCAAAGCACTAGTAGTAATTGTAGTAGTATTACCCATGCACTGGACTACTAGTAGTAGTAGCAGCAGCAGTAGCTGTAGCAGCAACAGCAGTAGAATTAGCAGCAACACGACTTGTAGTAGCAGCGATAGCAGCAGTAGTAGCAGCGACAGTAATAGTAATAGTATTTGCCATGCACTGCACTACAAGAAGTAGCAGTAGAAGTAGCAGAAGTAGCAGCAGAAGTGGCAGTAGTAATAGTAGTAGTATTTGCCATGCATTGAACTAATATTAGTAGTAGTAGTAGTAGCAGGAGCAATAGAAGTAGCAGCAGCAGTAGTAGTAGTAGTAGCAGTAGTGGTAAATTTAGTAGTATTTGGAATGCACTGGGCTAGTAGTAGAAGTTATAGTAGTAGTGGTAGCAGCAGCAGTAGAAGTGGCAGCAGCAGCAGTTATAGTAGCAGCAGATTTGCCCTGCAGTGGGCCAGTAGTAGTAGTAGCAGTAGCAGCAATAGCAGTAGTAGTAGTATATTTGACATGCACTGGGCTAGTAGTATTGATAGTAGTAGTAGCAGCATCAGCAGCAGTAGTATTAATAGTATTTGCGATGCACTTGGTTACTAGTCGTAGCAGTAATAGTAGAAGTAATAGCAGCAGAAGAAGTAGTAGTAATACTAGTACTATTTGCCATGCACTGGGCTAGTAGTAGTAGTACTACTACTACTAGCAGCAGCAGCAGTAGTAGTAGTAGCAGCAGTTGTGGTAATAGTAGTAGTATTTGCCATGTACTAGGCTCATGGAAGTAGTAGGAATAGTAGTACTAGCAGCAGCAGTAAATGTAGCAGCAGCAGCAGTAGAAGTAGCAGCAGTAGTGGTGATACAAGTAGTATTTGCCATGCACTGGGCTAGTAGTAGTGGTAGCAGTAGGAGTAGAAGTGGCTGCAGCATCTGTAGTAGTAGCACCAGATTTGCCATGCATTGGGCAAGTAGTAGTATTAGCAGTAGCAGCAGTAGAAGTAGTAGTAGTAGATTTGCCATGCACTGGACTACTAGTAGTACCAGTAGTAGTAGAGGTAGCACCATAAATAGAAGTGGCATCAGCAGCAGTAATAGTAGCAGCAGATTTGTCCTGCAGCGGGCCAGTAGTACTAGTAGCAGTAGCAGCCATAGCAGTACTAGTAGATTTGCCATACACAGGGATAGCAGTATTGATAGTAGTAATAGCAGTACTAACAGCATCAGGAGTGGCAGTAATATTTGTAGTATTTGCAATGTACTGGACTACTAATAATAGCAGTAGTAGTAGCATTAGTACAAGCAGCAGCAGTAGTAGTAAGAGTAGTATTTGCCATGCACTGGGCGAATACTAGTAGTAGAAGTAGCAGCAGCAGCAGTAGTAGTAGCAGGAGTAGTAGTATTTGCCATGCACTGGGCGAGTAGTATTAGGAGTGGTAGCAGCAGCAGTAGAAGTGGCAGCAGCAGCAGTAATAGTTGTAGCAGATTTTCCCTGCAAGGGACTAGTAGTAGTAGTAGAATTAGCAGCAATAACAACACTAGTAGTACATTTGCCATGCACAGGGCTATTAGTATTGATAGTAGTAGAAGTCTTAGTAGCAGCAGCAGCAGCAGTAGTAGTAATATGGTAGCATTTGTCATGGACTGGATTAGTCGTAGTAGCAGTAGGATCAGTAGCAGCAGTAGTAGTAATAGTAGTAGTATTCGCCAAGAACTGGACTACTAGTAGTAGCAGTAGAAGGAGCAGTAGTAGTAGCAGCAGCAGCAGTAGTATTAGTAGTATTTGCCATTCCCTGGACTACTAGTAGTAGCAGTAGTAGTCACAGAAGTAGCAGCAGCAGCAGTAGAGGTAACAGTAGTAGTATTTGCCATGCACTGGACTAGTAGTAGTAGAATTAGCAGCAGCAGAAGTAGCTGCAGCAGAAGTAGTAGCAGCAGCAGTAGTAGTAGTAGTAGCAGTTGTGGTAATAGTAGTAGTATTTGCCATGAACTGGGATAGTAGTAGTAGTAGTAGTACTGGGAGCAGCATCTGTAGAAGTGGCAGCAGCAATACTAGAGGCAGCACATTTGCCCTGCAGTGGGCCAGTGGTAGTAGTACAGTAGCAGAAATAACAGTAGTAGTAGATTTGTGATGCATTGGGCTAGTGTTATTAATACTAGTAGTTGCAGTATTAGCAGCAGCAGTAGTAGTAATAGAGGTAGTATTTGCCATGCACTGGACTACAAGTAGTAGCACTACTAGTAGAAGTAGTAGCAGCAGCAGCAATAGTAATAATAGTAGTAGTATTTGCCATGCCCTGGGCTAGTAGTAGTAGTTGTAGTAGTAACAGCAGCAGTAGAATTAGAAGCAGTAGAAGTAATAGTAGCAGCAGTAGTCTTAATAGAAGCAGTAGCAGTAGTAGTAGCAGCAGTAGTAGTAATAGTAGTAGTATT
>NW_021698530.1:678787-696643 GCF_005190385.1 Monodon monoceros
AGTAGCTTTACCATGCACTGAGCCAGTAGTATTGATAGTATTAGTAGCAGTAGTAGCAGCAGCATCAGTTGTAGTAATAGTAGTAATACTTGCTAAGCAGTGCACTATTAGTAGCAGCAGTTGTAGTAGCAGTAGTAGCAGCATCAGGAGTAGTAGTAATAGTAGTAGTATTTACCAGGCACTGGGCTAGTAGTAGTAGAAGTAGTAGTATCCGTAGTAGCAGTATCAGAAGTAGGAGTAATAGTAGTAGTATTTTCCATGCACTGGGCTGGTAGTTGTAGAATAAGTAGGGGTAGCAGCAGAAGTCAAAGTGGCAGCAGAAGCAGGTGTAGAAGCAGCAGATATGCCAGGCAGTGTGCCAGTAGTAATCGTAGCAGTAGGAGCAATAGGAGTAGTAGTAGTAGATTTACCATGCACTGGGCTAGTAGTATTGATACTAGTATTAGCAGTAGTAGCAGCAGCACAAGCAGTAGTAATAGTAGTAGTATTTGCCATGAACTCGACTATTAGACGTAGCAGTACTAGTAGCAGTGGTAGCAACAGAAGCAGCAGTAATAGGAATACTTGTAGTATTTGCAATGCACTGTGCTAGTAGAAGTACTAGTAGCAGCCACAGCAGCAAAAGTAGTAGCAGCAGTAGTAATAGCAGCAGTAGTAGTGGTAGCAGCAGTAGTGGTAATAGCAGTAGTACTTGCTGTGCACTGGGCTAGTAGAAGTCCTAATAGCAGCAGTAGTAGTAATAGCAGCAGCAGTAGTAGTAGCAGCAGTAGTGATAATAGTGTAGTACTTGGAATGGACTGGGCTAGTAGTAGTACTAGTAGCAGCAGCAGTAGTAGTAGAAGCAGTAGTAGTAGTAGCAGCAGTAGTGGTAATATTTGTAGTGTTTGAAATACACTTGTGTACTGGTAGTAGTAGTTGCATTTGTAGCAGCAGCAGTAGAATTGGCAGCAACATCAGTACTAGTAGCAGTAGATTGGCCCTGAAGTGTGCAAATAGTAGTATTAGCCTTAGCACTAATTGGTGTAGTACTAGTAGATTTGCATGCACTGGGTTAGTAGTATTGATACGAGTAGTAGCAGCAGCAGAAGTAGTAGTAATATTAGAAGTATTTTCCATGCACTGGACTACTATTAGTAACAGTAGTAGTAGCAATAGTAGCAGCAGCAGCAGCAGTAGTGGTAATAGTAGTAATATCTGCCATGCACTGGGTAAGTAGTAGTAGTAGCAGTAGCAGCAATAGCAATAGTAGTAGTAGATTTGCCATGCACTGGGCTAGTAGTATTGATAGTAGTAATAGCAGTAGTAGCAGCAGCAGGAGTAGTAATTATACTAGTATTTGCAATGCACTGGACCACTAGTAGTAGCAGTAGTAGCAGCAGCAGAAGTAGTAATTATAGTAGTATTTGCAATGCACTAGACTACTAGTAGTAGCAGTAGTAGTAGCACTAGTACAAGCAGCAGCAGTAGTAATAATAGTATTTGCCATGCACTGCACAACTTGTAGTAACAGTAGTAGTAGCAGAAGTAGCAGCAGCTGTAGTAGTAATAGTAGTAGTATTTGCCATGCACTGAACTAATAGTACTAGTAATAGTAGCAGCAGCAATAGAACTAGCAGCAGCAGTACTAGTACTAGCAGCAGTAGTGGTAAAGGTAGCAGTATTTGCCATGCACTGGGCAAGGAGTAGAAGTTATAGTAGTAGTGGTTGCAGCAGTAGAAGTGGCAGCAGCAGCAGTATTATTAGCAGCAGATTTACCATGCAGTGGGCCAGTAGTAGTAGTAGAACTAGCAGCAATGGCAGTAATAGTATATTTGCCATGCACTGGACTAGTAGTATTGATAGTAGTAGCATCAGCAGCAGCAGTAGAAGTATTAATAGTATTTGCCATGCACTGGATTACTAGAAGTAGTGGTAGTAGTAGAAGTAATAGCAGCAGCAGCAGTAGTAGTAATGCTAGTAGTATTTGCCATGAATTCGGCTAGTAGTAGTAATAGCAGCAGCAGTAGAAGTATCAGCAGCAGTAGTAGTAGTAGCATCAGTTGTGGATATAGTAGGAGTATTTGCAATGCACTAGGCTAGTAGTAGTAGCAGTAATAATAGTACTAGCAGCAGCAGTAGATGTAGCAGCAGTAGCAGTAGAAGTAGCAGCAATAGCAGTAGTAGCAGTATATTTGACAGGCACTGGGCTAGTAGTAGTGATAGTAGTAGTAGCAACAGTAGTAGAAGTAGTAGTAGTAGATTTTCCATGCACTGGACTACTAGTAGTAGCAGTAATATTAGAGATAGCACCAGCAATAGAAGTGGCATAAGCAGCGTTAGTAGTAGTAGCAGATTTGTCCTGCAGTGGGCCAGTAGTAGTAGTAGCAGTAGCAGCCATGGCAGTAGTAGTAGTAGATTTGCCATACACAGGGCTAGTAGTATTGATAGTAGTAGTAGCAGTAGTAGCAGCATCAGGAGTAGTAGTAGTAGTAATAGTATTTGCCATGCACTGGGCGAGTAGTATTAGTAGTAGCAGCAGCAGGAGCAGTAGTAGTAGCAGTAGTAGTAGTAATATTAGTAGTATTTGACATGCACTGGGCGAGCAGTACTAGTAGTGGTAGCAGCAGCAGTAAAAGCGGCAGCAGCAGGAGTAGTAGTAGCAGGAGATTTGCTCTGCAATGTGCGAGTAGAAGTAGCAGCAATAACAGTACTAGTAGTAGATTTGCCATGCACAGGGCTGTTAGTATTGATAGTACTAGTAGCCGTAGTAGTAGCAGCAGCAGCAGTATTAGTAATATAGTAGCATTTGCCATGGACTGGATTAGTAGTATTAGTAGCAGCAGCAGCAGTAGTAGTAATAGTACAAGTATTCGCCAAGTACTAGACTACTAGTAGTAGAAGTAGTAGGAGCAGTAATACTGTCAGCAGCAGCAGTAGTAGTAATAGTAGTAGTATTTGCCATGCACTGGACTAGTAGTAGTAGTAGAATTAGCAGCAACAGTAGAAGTAGCAGCAGCAGTAGTAATAGTAGTAGCAGTTGTGGTAATACTAGTAGTATTTGCCATGCACTGTACTACAAGTAGTAGCAGTAGTAGCACCAGCAGCACTACTAGTTACACTACTAGTATTTTTCATGCACTGGGCTAGTAGTGGTTCTAGCAGCATTATTAGTAGTCGCAGCAGTAGTGGAAATAGTATTAGCATTTGCCAAGAACTGAGCCAGTAGTAGTAGGAGTGGTAGCAGCAGCAGTAGAAGTGGAAGCAGCAGTATTAGTGGGAGCAGATTTGCCCTGAAGGGGGCCAGTAGTAGTAGTAGCAGAAATAGCACTAGTACTAGTATATTTGCTATGCACTGGGCTAGTAGTAACGATAGTAGTAGTAGCAGCAGCAGCAGTAGTAGTATTAATAGTATATGCCATGTACTGGATTATTAGTAATAGTGGTAGTAGTAGAAGTAAGAGCAGAAGAAGCAGTAGTAGTAATACTAATACTATTTGCCATGCACTGGGCTAGTAGTAGTAGTAGTAGTAATAGCAGCAGCAGTAGAATTAGCAGAAGCAGTAGTAGTAGTAGTAGCAGCAGTTGTGGTAATAGTACTAGTATTTGCCATGCACTAGGCTAGTAGTAGTAGTAATAGTAGTATTAGCAGCAGGAGTAGATGTAGCAGCAGCAGTAGAAGTAGCAGCAGTAGTGGTAATAGAAGTAGTATTTGCCATGCACTGGGCTAGTAGTAATAGTAGTGGTAGTAACAGGAGTAGAAGTGGCCACAGCAGCTGTTGTAGTAGCACCAGATTTGCCCTGCAGTGGGCCAGTAGTAGTAGTAGCAGTAGCAGCAGTAGAAGTAGTAGTAGTAGATTTGCCATGCACTGGACTGCAAGTAGTAGCAATAGTAGTAGAGGTAGCACCAGAAATAGAAGTGGCATCAGCAACAGTAATACTAGCAGCAGATTTGTCCTGCAGTGGACCAGTAGTAGTACTAGCAGTAGCAGATGTAGCAGTATTAGTAGTAGTTTTGCCATACACAGGGCTAACAGTTTTGATAGTAGTAATAGCAGTAGTAGCAGCATCAGGAGTAATAGTAGCATTAGTAGTATTTGTAATGCACTGGACTACTAGTCGTAGCAGTAGCAGTAGCATTAGTACAAGCAGCAGCAGAAATAGTAATAGTATTTGCCAGGCACTGGGCCAGTAGTAGTAGTAGTAGCAGCAGCAGTAGAAGTAGCAGCAGCAGCAGTAGTAGCAGCAGCAGGTGTAGTAATAGTAGTAGTATTTGCCATGCACTGGGGGAGTAGAAGTAGTAGTGGTAGCAGAAGAAGTAGAAGTGGCAGCAACAGCAGTATTAGTAGCAGCAGATTTGGAATGCAATGGGCGAGTAGTAGTAGAAGTAGCAGCAATAACAGTACTAGTAGTAGATTTGCCATGCGCAGGATTATTAGTATTGATAGTAGTAGTAGCAGTAGTAGCAGCAGCAGCAGCAGTAGTATTAACATAGTAGCATTTGAAATGGACTGGATTAGTAGTAGTAGCAGTAGTAGCGGCAGCAACAGTAGTAGTAATAATAGTACTTTTCACCAAGAACTGGACTACTAGTAGTAGCAGTAGAAGGAGCAGTAGTGGTAGCAGCAGCAGCAGTAGTAGTAGTATTTGCCATTCCCTGGACTACTAGTAGTAGCAGTAGTAGTTGAAGTAGTAGCAGCAGCAACAGTAGTGGTAATAGTAGTAGTATATACCATGCACTTGACTATTTCTAGTAGTAGAATTAGCTGCAGAAGTAGAAGTAGCTGCAGAAGCAGTAGTAGTAACAGCAGGAGTAATAGTAGTAGTAGCAGTTGTGGTAATGGTAGTAGTATTTGCCATGAACTGTACTACAAGTAGTAGCAGTAGTAGCAGCAGCAGCACTACTAGTTACACTACAAGTATTTGCCATGCACTGGGCTAGTAGTGGTACTAGTAGCAGCAGTAGTAGCAGCATTAGTAGTAGTTGCAGCAGTAGCGGTAATTACAGTAGCATTTGCCATGAACTGGGCTAGCAGTAGTAGTAGTGGTAGCAGCAGCAGTAGAATAGGCAGCATCAGTATTACTGGCAGCAGATTTGCCCTGCAGTGGGCCAGTAGTAGTAGTAGCAGTAGCAGAAATAGCAGTAGTAGTAGTAAATTTGTCATTCACTAAGCTAGTAGTATTAATAAAATTTGTAGTAGTATTAGCAGAAGCAGCAGTAGTAGTAATAGAAATGGTATTTTCCATGCACTGGACTACAAGTAGTAGCAGTACTAGTAGAAGTAGTAGCAGCCGCAGCAGTAGTAATAATAGTAGTATTATTTGCCATGCCCTGGGCTAGTAGTAGCTGTAGTAGCAGCAGTAGAATTAGAAGCAGTAGCTGTAGTAGTAGCAGCAGTAGTAGTAATAGCAGCAGCAGTAGTAGTAGCAGCAGTAGTGGTAATAGTAGTAGTATTTGGCATGGACTGGGCTAGTAATAGTACTAGTAGCAGCAGCAGTAGTAGTAGTAGCAGCAGTAGTGGTAATATTTGTAGTGTTTGAAATGCACTGGGGTAGTAGTAGTTGTAGTTGAATTGGTAGCAACTGCAGTAGAATTGGCAGGAGAATCAGTAGTAGTATCAGCAGATTTGCCTTGCAGTGTGCAAGTAGTAGTATTAGCATTAGCACTAATTGGTGTAGTACTAGAAGATTTGCCATGCACCGCATTAGTAGTATTGATACTAGTAGTAGCAGTAGTAGCAGTAGCAGCAGTACTAGTAACATTAGTAGTATTTGCCATGCACTTCACTAGTAGTAGTAGTAGACTTAGAAGCAGCAGTAGAGGTAGATGCAGCAGCAGTAGTAGTAGTAGTAGCAGTTGTGGTAATAGTAGTAGTTTTGGCCATGCACTGTACTACAAGTAGTAGCAAGAGTAGCAAGAGTAGCACTACCAGTTACATTACTACTATTTGCCATGCACTTGGCTAGTAGTGGTACTAGTAGCAGCAGTAGTAGTAGTAGCAGCAGTAGTAGTACTCGCAGCAGTAGTGGTAATAGTAGTAGCATTTGCCATGAACTGGGCCAGTAGTAGTAGTAGTGGTAGCAGCAGCAGTAGAAGTGGCAGCAGCAGTAGAAGTGGCAACAGATTTGCCCTGCACTGAGTCAATAGTACTAGTAGCAGTAGCAGAAATAGCAGTAGCAGTAGTAGTTTTGCCATGCACTTGGCCAGTAGTATTAATACCAGTACTAGCAGTATTAGCAGCATCAGCAGTAGTATTAATAGAAGTAGTATTTGCCATGCACTGGACTACAAGTTTTAGCAATACTAGTAGAAGTAGAAGCAGCAGCAACAGTAGTAATAATAGTAGTATTATATGCCATGCCCTAGGCTAGTAGTAGTAGTAGTAGCAACAGCAGTAGAATTAGAAGCAGTAGCAGTAGTAGTAGCAGCAGTAGTGGTAATATTTGTAGTGTTTGAAATGCACTGGGGTAGTAGTAGTATTCGTCATTGTATTGGTAGCAGCAGCAGTAGAATTGGCAGCAACATCAGTAGTAGTATTATCAGATTTGCCCTGCATTATACAAGTAGTAGTATTACCATTAGCACTAATAGGTGTAGTACTAGTAGATATGCCATGCACTGGGTTAGTAGTATTGATACTAGTAGTAACAGTAGCAGCAGCAGCAGCAGCAGTAGTAACATTACTACAATGTGCCATGCACTGGACTACTATTAGTAGCAGTAGTAGTAGCAGTAGTAGCAGCAGCAGCAGCAGTAGAGGTAATAGTAGTATATGCTATGCACTGGGTTAGTAGTAGTAGTAGTAGTAGCAGCAATAGCAATAGTAATAGTAGACTTGTTGTGCACTGGGATACTAGTATTGATATTAGTAGTAGCAGTAGTAGCAGCATCAACAGTAGTAGTAATAGTATTAATATTTGCAATGCACTGGACTACTAGTAGTAGCAATAGTAGTAGCAATAGTAGCAGCAGTAGTACTAATAGTAGTAGTATTTGTCATGCATTGGACTACTAGTAGTAGCAGTAGTAGTAGTGGTAGCAACAGCAATAGATGTGGCAGCAGCAACAGAATTAGTAACAGCAGATTTGCCCTGAAGTTGGCCAGTATTATTAGTAGTAGTGGTAGCAAAAATAGCAGTAGTAGTAGTAGATTTGCCATGCACTGAGCTAGTAGTATTGATAGTAGTAGTAGCAGTAGTAGCAGCAGCAGTATTAGTAATAGTTGTAGTATTTGCCATGCACTGTACTACTAGTAGTTACAGTAGTAGCAGCAGCAGCAGTAGTAGTAATTACAGTAGTATTTGCAATGCACTGGACCACTAGTAGTCACAGTAGTAGCAGCAGCAGAAGTAGTAATTATAGTAGTATTTGCAAAGCACTGGACTACTAGTATTAGCAGTAGTAGTAGCACTAGTAGCAGCAGCAGCAGCAGTGGCAGTAATAGTAGTAGTATTTGCCATGCATTTGGCTAGTAGTAGTAGTAGAAGTAGCAGCAGCTGTAGAAGTAGAAGTAGCAGTAGAATTAGTAGCAGCAGTAGTAGTCATACTTGTGGTATTTGATATACACTTGACTATTATTAGGAGCACTAGTGGTAGCAATAGTGGCAGCCAAAGCAGTTGTAGTAATAGTAGTAGTATTAGCCATGCACTGGACTAGTAGTAGTAGTAGCAGCAGCAGTACATATAGTAGCAGCTGCAGTAGAATTAGCAGCAAAAGTACTAGTAGTAGTAGCAGTAGTAGTAGCAGTAGTAGCAGCAGCATTAGTAATAGTATTTGCCATGCACTGCACTACTTATAGTAGAAGTCTTAGTAGCAGATGTAGCAGCAGCAACAGTAGTAGTAATAGTAGTAGTATTTGACATGCACTGAAGTAATAGTAGTAGTAGTAGTAGCAGCAGGAATAGAAGTAGCAGCAGCAGTAGTAGTAGTAGCAACATTAATGGTAAAAGTAATAATATTTGCCATGCACTGGGCTAGTAGTAGAATTTATAGTAGTAGTGGTAGCAGCAGCAGTAGAAATCTCAGCAGCAGCAGTAGTAGTAGCAGGAGATTTTCCCTGTAGTGGGCCAGTAGTAGTAGTAGAAGTAGCAGCAATAGCAGTAGTATGTTTGCCATGCACTGGGCTAATAGTATTGATAGTAGTAGTAGCAGCAGCAGCAGTAGTAGTATTAACAGTATTTGCCATGCACTGGATTACTAGTAGTAGCAGTAGTAGTAGAAGTAATAGCAGCAGCTGCAGGAGTAATAGTATTACTAGTAGTATTTGCCATGCACTTAGCTAGTAGTAGTAGTAGTAGCAGTAATAGTAGCAGCTGTAGAAGTAGCAACAGCAGTAGTAGTAGTAGCAGCAGTTGTGGTAATAGTAGTAGTATTTGCCATGCACTAGGCTACTAGTAGTAGTAGTAATAGTAGTACTAGCAGCAGCAGTAGATGTAGCAGCAGCAGCAGTAGAAGTAGCAGCAGTAGTGGTAATAGAAGTAGTATTTACCATGCACTGGGCTAGTAGTAACAGTAGTGGTAGTACCAGCAGCAGAAGTGGCCGCAGCAGCAGTAGTAGTAGCAACAGACTTGCCCTGCAGTGGGCCAGTTGTAGTAGTAGCAGTAGCAGGAATAGAAGTAGTAGTAGTAGATTTGCCATGCACTGGACTACTAGTAGTAGCAGTAGTAGAAGAGGTAGCACCAGCAATAGAAGTGGCATCAGCAGCAGTAATAGTAGCAGCAGATTTGTCCTGCAGTGGGCCAGTAGTAGTACTAGCAGTAGCAGCCATAGCAGTAGTAGTAGTAGATTTGCCATACACAGGGCTAGTAGTGTTGATAGTAGTAGTAGCAGTAGTAGCAGCATCAGGAGTAGTAGTAGTATTAGCAGTATTTTCAATGCACTGGACTACTAGTAGTAGCAGTAGTAGTAGCAGTAGTAGCATCAGCAGGGGTAGTAGTAATAGTAGTAGTATTTGCCATGCACTGCTCTACTAGTAGTAGCAGTAGTAGTAGCAGTAGTAGCATCAGCAGGAGTAGTAGTAATCGTAGTAGTATTTATCAGGCACTGGGCTAGAAGTACTTTTTTAGCACCAGCATCACTAGAAGTAACAGCAGCTGCAGTAGTAGTAGCAGAACTAGAGGTAATAGCACTAGTATTTGCAATGCACTGGGCTAATAGTAGTGGTAGAAGCAGCAGTACAAATGGCAAGAGCAGCAGTAATAGTAGCAGCAGATATTTCCTGCAGTGGGCCAGTAGTAGTAGCAGTAGAAGCAATAGGAGTAGTATTACAGATTTACCTTGCACTGGGCTAGTAGTATTGATACTAGAATTAGCAGTAGTAGGAGCAACAGCAGTAGTAGTAACATTAGTCGTATTTGCCATGCACTGGACTACTATTTGTAGCAGTAGTAGTAGAATTAGTAGCAGCAACAGCAGCAGTAGTGGTAATAAGTAGTAGTATCAGCCATGCACTGAGTTAGTAGTAGTAGTAGCAGTAGCAGCAATAGCAATAGTAGTAGATTTGCCATGCACTGGGCTAGTAGTATTGATAATACTAGTTGCAGTAGTAGCAGCATCAGCAGTAATATTTGCAATGCACTGGACTACTAGTAGTAGCAATAGTAATAGCAGTAGCAGCAACAGCAGCAGTAGTATTAAAGGAGTAGTATTTGCCATACAATGGACTACTAATAGTAGCAGTAGCAGTAGTGGTAGTAGCAGTAGCAGTAGTGGTATCAGCAGCAATAGAAGTGGCGGCAGCAGCAGTAGTAGCAGCAGATTTGCCAAACAGTGGGTCAGTAGTAGTAGAAGTAGCAGTCATAGCACTAGTAGTGGTAGATTTGCCATGAACTTGGCTAGTAGTATTGATACTAGTAGTAGCAATAGTAGCAGCATCAACAATAGTAGTAGTATTAGCATAGGACTGGACTGCTAGTAGTAGCAGTAGTACTAGCATTAGTACAAGCAGCAGCAGCAGTAGTAACAGTAGCATTATTTGCCGTGCAGTGGGCTAGTAGTAGTAGTAGTAGCAACAGCAGTAGAAGTAGCAGCAGCAGTAATAGTAGTAGCATCACTAGTAGTAATAGTAGTAGTATTTGCCAACCATTGAGGAAGTAGTAGTAGTAATAGTACTGGTAGCAGCAGCAGTAGAAGTGGGAGCAGCAGCAGTAGTAGTAGCAGCAGATTTGCCCTGCAATGGGTGAGTAGTAGGAGTAGAATTAGCAGCAATAGCAGTAGTAGTAGTAGATTTGCCATGCACAGGGTTGTTAGTATTGATAGTAATAGTAGCAGTAGTAGCAGCAGCAGCAGCAGCAGTAGTAGTAATATAGTAGAATTTGCCATGCACTGGATTACTACTAGTAGCAGTAGTAGCAGCACTAGTAGCAACAGCAGCAGTAGTAGTAATAGTAGTAGTATTCGCCATGAACTGGACTACTAGTAGTAGCAGTAGTAGGAGCAGTTGTAGTTGCAGCAGCAGTAGTGCTAATAGTAGTAATATTTGCCATGGACTGGACTAGTAGTAGTAGTAGAATTAGCAGCAGTAGTAGAAGTAGCAGCAGTAGTAGTAGCAGCAGCAGTAGTAGTAGCAGTAGTGGAAATAGTAGTAGTATTTGTCATGCACTGTACTACAAGCAGTAGTAGCAGCAGCAGCACTACTAGTTATAGTAGTAGTATTTGCCATGCACAGGGCTAGTAGTGGTATTAGTAGCAGTAGTAGTAGTAGAAGCATTAGTAGTAGTAGCAGCAGTAGTGGTAATAGCAGTAGTATTTGCCATGAACTTGGCTAGTAGTAGTAGTAGTAGTGGTATCAGCAGCAGGAGAAGTTGGAGCAGAAGCAGTAGTAGTGGCAGCAGATTTGCCCTGCAGTGGGCCAGTAGTAGTAGTAGCAGTAGCAGAAATAGAAGTAGTAGTAGTAGATTTCCATGCACTGGGCTAGTAGTATTGTTAGTAGTAGTTGCAGTAGTAGCAGCATCAGCAGTAGTAGTAATAGTAGAAGTATTTGCAATACACTGGAAAACTGTTTATAGCAGTAGTAGTAGCAGTAGTAGCAGCAGCAGCAGCAGTAGTAGTAAGAGAAGCAGTATTTGCCATACACTGGGCTCATAGTATTAGCAGCAACAGTAGTAGCAGCAGCAATAGTAGTAGTATCACCAGTAGTGGTAATACTAGTAGTATTTGCCATGCAATGCGCTAGTAGTAGCAGTAGTGGTAATGGTAGCAGCAGTTGTAGAAGTGGCAGCAGCAGCACTTATAGTAGCAGCAGATTTGCCTGGCAGTGGGCCAGTATTAGTAGTAGAAGTAGCAGCAATAGCAGTAGTAATAGTAGATTTGCCATGCACAGAGCTAGTAGCATTGATAGTATTAATAGCAATAGTAGCAATAGTAGTAATAGTAGTAGTATTTGCCATGCGCAGGACTACTAGTATTAGTAGTAATAATAGCAGTAGTAGCAGCAGCAGCAGCAGTAGTAGCAGTAGTAGCAGCAGCAGCAATAGTAGTAGTAGTAGTAGAATTTGCCATGCACTGCACTAGTAGTACTAGTAGTAGTAGTAGCAGCAGTAGTAGCAGCAGCAGTAGTGGTAACAGTAGTAGTATTTGCCATGCACTGGACTACTAGTACTAGTAATAGTAGTAGCTGTAGTAGCAGCAAGGGCAGTAGTAATAACAGTAGTAGTGTTTGCCATGCACTGGGCTAGTACTAGTAGTAGTAGTAGAAGCAGCAGTAGAAGTTGCAGCAGTAGTGGTAATAGTAGTAGTATTTGCCATGCACTGGGCTAGTAGTAGCAGTTGTAGTAGTGGTAGCAGCGACAGTACAAGTGGGAACAGCAGCAGCAGTAGTAGCATCAGTAGTAGTATTTGCCTTTCACTGGACTACGTGTAGCAGCAGTAGTAGCAGCAGCAGCACCAGTACTAGTTATTGTAGTAGTACTTGCCATGCACTGGGCCAGTAGTAGTACTAGTAGTGGCAGTAGTAGTAGTAGCAGCAGTAGTAGTAGTAGCAGCAGTAGTGGTAATAGTAGTAGTATTTGCCATGCACTAGACTGGTAGTAGTAGGAGCAGTAGTGTTAATAGTAGTAGTATTTGGGATGCAATGGGCTAGTAGTAGTACTAGTAGCAGCAGTAGTACTAGTAGTCGCAGCAGTAGTAGTAGTAGCAGCAGTAGTGATAACTGTATTAGTATTTGTAATGCACTTGTCTAGTAGTAGTAGTGGTAGTAGTGGTAGCAGCAGCAGTAGAAGTGGTAGAAGCAGCATTAGTAGCAGCAGCAGATTTGCCCTGCAGTGCGCCAGTAGTAGCAGTAGTAGCAGTAGCAGCAATTGCATTAGTCATAGTAGCAATAGTAGTAGTATTTGCCATGCACTGGACTACTAGTAGTAGCAGTAGTAGTAGCAGAAGCAACAGCAGTAATAGTAATAGTAGTAGTATTTGCCATGCACAGGGCTAGTAGTAGCAGTAGTAGAAGCAGAAGCAGTAGAAGTAGCAGCAGCAGCAGTAGTAGTGGCAAAAGATTGGCCCTGCAGTGGGCCAGTAATAGTAGTAACATAAGCAGCAATAGCAGTAGTATTACTAGATTTGTCAAGAAGTGGGCTAGAAGTATTGATTGTAGTAGTAGCACTAGTAGAAGCAGCAGCAGTAGTAGTAGCAGCAGCAGCAGTAGTAGTAATAGAAGTAATATTTGCCATGCACTGGACTACTAATAGTAGAAGTAGTTGTATCAGTAGTAGCAGCAACATCAGCAGTAGTAGTAATAGTAGTATTTGCCATGCACTGGGCTAGTAGTAGTAGTAGTACTGGTAGCAGCAGCAGTAGAAGTGGCAGCAGTAGCAGCAATAGCAGTAGTAGTAGTATATTTCCCATGCACTGGGCTAGTAGTATTGATAGTAATAATAGCAGTAGGAGCAGCAGCAGCAGTAGTAGTAATATTAGTATTTGCCATGCACTGGACTACTAGTAGTAGCAATAGTAGTAACAGTAGTAGCAGCAGCAGCACCGATAGTATTAATATTATTTGCTATGCACTGGACTACTAGTAGTAGCAATACTAGTATCAGTAGTAGTAGCAGCAGCAGTAATAGTAATAGTAGTAGTATTTGCCATGCAACGGACTAATAATAGTAGTAGTAGTAGCAGCAGTTAAAGTAGCAGCAGCAGTAGTAGTAGCAGCAGCAGTAGTGATAATAGTAGTACTAGTTGAAATGCACTGGGCTAGTATTAGTAGTAGTAGTTGCAGAAGCAGTAGAAGTGGCAGCAGCAGCAGTAGTACTATCAGCAGAATTGCCCTGCAGTGCCCAGCAGTAGTACTATCAGCAGAATTGCCCTGCAGTGGCCATAAGTAGTAGTAGCAGTAGCAGCAAGAGCAATAGCAGTAGTAGTAATAGAAGAAGTATTTGCCATGCACTGGACTACTAGTAGTAGCAGTAGTCTTAGCAGTATTAGCAGCAGCACTAGTAGTAATAGTATTTGCTGTGCACTGGACTACTAGTAGTAGCAGTAGTAACAGCAGTAGAAGTAGCAGCAAAAGCAGTAGTAGTTACAGCAGCAGTATTTGCCATGCACTGGACTACTAGTTGTAGCATTAGTAGTAGCAGTACAAGCAATAGCAGTAGTATTAGTAAATTTGCCAGGCACTGGACTAGTAATATTGATAGTATTAGTAGCAGTAGTAGCAGCAGCAGCAGTAGAAGCAGCAGCAGCAGTAGTTGTAGTAGTAACAGAAGTAGTAGCAATAGTAGCAGCAGCAGCACCAGTAGTAGTAATAATAGTACTATTTGCCATACACTGTGCTAGTAGTAGTAATAGTAGCAGCAGCAGCAGTAGAAGTAGCAGCAGTAGTAGTAGTAGCAGCAGTAGTGATACTAATATCAGTAGTGGAAATAGTAGTAGGATTTGTCATGCACTGGGCTAGTAGTAGTATTAGTAGTGGTATCAGAAGAAATAGAAGTGACAGCAGCATCACTAGTAGTAGCAGCAGATTTGCGATACAGTGGGCCAGTTGTAGTAGTAGCAACAGCAGCAATATCGGTAGAAGAAGTATATTTGCCATGAACTGGGTTAGTAGATTTGATAGTAGTAGAAGCAATATAGCAGCAGCAGCAGTAGTAGTAATTGTGGTAGTATTTGCCATGCACTGGACTACTACTTTTAGCAGTAGAAGTAACATTACTAGGAGCAGCAGCAGCAGTAGGAGTAATAGCAGTAGTATTTGCCATGCCCTGGACTACTAGTAGTAGCAGTAGTAGTAGCACTATTAGCAGCAGCAACAGTAGTAGTAAAAGTAATAGTATTTGCCAAGCACTGGATTACTAGTAGTAGCACTAGTAGCAGCAGTAGCAGTAGCAGGAGCAACAGTATTAGTAATAGGAGTAGTACTTGCCATGCACTGGACTACTAGTAGTAGCATTAGTAGTACTGGAAGCACCATCAATAGAAGTGGCATCAGCAGCAGTAGTAGTAGCAGCAGATTTGCCCTGCAGTGGGGCAATAGTAGTAGTAGCAGTAGCAGCCATAGCAGTAGTAGTAGTAGATTTGCCATACACAGGGCTAGTAGTATTGATAGTAGAAGTAGCAGTAGTAGAAGCATCAGGAGGAGGAGGAGGAGTAGTATTTGCAATGCACTGGGCTACTACTAGTAGCAGTAGTAGTAGAATAAGTACAAGCAGCAGCAGTAATAGTAGTAGTATTTGTTATGCACTGGGCTAGTAGTAGTAGTAGTAGTAGCAGCAGAAGTACAAGTAGCAGCAGCAGCAGCAGTAGTAGCAGCAGTAGTAGCAGCAGTAGTAGTATTAGTAGTAGTATTTGCCATGCACCTACTAGTAGTAGTAGTACTAGTAGTAATAGCAGCAGCACTAAAAGTGTCAGCAGCAGCAGTAGTAGTAGCAGCGTGCCTCCAAGAGAAAGTCGGCTTGCGTGCTTACTGCAATTTAAGTCCTGTTTTTCCTGTGGCATTGCAGGCTTTTGAATAGCCAAAGGCTGAGAGGAGTAGCTATGGCGTTACTTGGTTGAGGCAGTTCCCTTGATGCAGAACACCACACTTTGAGAAGTGATTCAGGGAAGGAAACACTGGGTAACCTGTGTCTCTTTTGACCTGTTAGAAACCACAGGGATGTATGCTGAGTGTGGCCATGGAAATGGCGTCCTGCTAGAACTAGCCTTGCTTTCCCATTTTCAAGGTGGTTCTCATGATGCCTTGAATCGACCTGACACTCCCTGCTCTTGTAAGGCCTGTAAACCATGTAAGAATGCTTCCAGGAAAAAAATGAGTTTGCTCTGTCTAAACCAGGTGCGTCCATGGCCACAGTGGTGGTCAGCCTGACAAGCTCTAGCGCTAAAGGGAAACTCAAGAGAACTTGCCTCAAGGTTAGTCCCTGAGTAGCTGTGAAGAAAGGGAGGCATGTGGCACTTTCCATGATTTCCTAATCGCTGTTCTGCTTTATTTTAAAGGAAGTACCCTTTTGAGGACTCCTAGGCCCCTCGGGTGTGCATCATTCTTCCTCCAAGTTCACTGAGTACCTCCAGACCCCTGTAGGCTGGCTGCGCAAACTCAAGGTACATTGGTCTGTTCGTCAGAGGCCCTCTGTTTGTGCTGAGTGATGGACAACACAATGAACGTTCCTTGAGGAGAGCTACATTTCCAGAGTGCTTGAACAGCCTCAGGACCACATTTCTGGTAAGTCTGAAAGGCCCAGGAAGTCTTTGTCATGGCCCTTGTGTGAGTTGCCATGAGAAAACACTCTGCTTGGAATACTTCAAGGACCTCGCACCAGAAGTCACTCTGCTCGAGGAGAAACTGAGCATCTTACCATGTTGTGTCGCTAACTGGACACCCAACATGAACACATGCCTGGAGGTAAGGCCCTGATTTTCCCTACAGAGGCAGAGTCGTGCAGCAATTTCCATTAGGCCGTCACCTCTGCTCTACATAATTTTAACTGCACAACAGTTTTCTGCACACCTAGGAGGATCGCTTGGGCAACCTGTTGCTGGCAGGTAAACTGAGTACTCCCAGGCCCCGCTGGGTCTGCTAAGCAACATCCAGGCCAGTAGCACTTTGGAGCCACTCTATGTGTGCAGAGTGTTGGGCAACGCACTGCACTATCTTTAGGGAGAGCTTTATTTCCCCAGCACTCCCACACGTTCAAGAACACGGTTCTGTCACGTGCAACATGCCGTTGAATTCTTACGCATTGCCCTATTCTGAGCTGCACTCAGAGAAACCCTCGGCTTCGCATTCCTTCTAGGACCTCCTGCCTGAAGTCACCCTGACTCCTAGAGAAAGTCGGCTTGCATTCTTACTGCAATTTATGTCCTGTTCTTCCTGTGGCACTGCAGGCTTTTGAATAGCCACAGGCCCAGAGGGATAACTACAACGATCCTTGGTTGAGGCAGTTCATTTGATGCAGAACACCCTACTTTGAGAAGTTGATTCAGCGAAGGAAACACAGGGTAAACTGTGTCTCTTTTGACTTATTAGAAACCACAGGGATGCGTGCTGGGTGTGCCCTTGGAAACTGGGGCTTGCTGGAACTAGCCTTGCTTCCTGGTTTGAAGACTTCAGTCATGCTGCTTTGAAGCTACCTGACATTCACTGCTGTTGACAGGCATGTAGCCCTTATAGGCCTGCTTCTGGGAAAAAAATGAGCTTCCTCTGTTTAAACAGGGTGCTTCCATGGCTGCGGAGGGGCTCAGCCTGACATGCTCTACAGCTATAGGGAAACTCAACGTGACAACTTGCCTCCAAGTTAGGCCCTGAATAGCCGTGAAGAAAAGGAGGCATGCAGCTGTTTCCATGCGGTCTTAGTCGCTTTTCTGCTTTATTTTGAAGGAAGTACTCTTTAGAGGACTCCTAGCCCCTCGTATGTGCATCATTTTCCCTCCAATGTCACTGCGAACCTCCAGACACCTGTGGGCTGGCTGAGCAATATCGAGAACAATTGGTCGGTCCCTCGGAGGCCATCTGTGCGTGCAGAGTGACAGGCAACACACTGCACGTTCCTTAAGGAGATCTACATTTCCAGAGCCCTTGAAGAGCCTCAGGGCCACATGTCTGGTGAGTCCGAGGTGCCCTGGAAGCATTTGTCAAGGCCCTGGTGTGAGCCAGCATGAAAAAACACTGTGCTTTGAATACTTCGAGGATGTCGTACCTGAAGTCACTCTGCTGGAAGAAAAAATCAGCTTTCGACCATGCTGCGTCACTAACGGAACACTCAGTGTGAGCACATGCCTGGAGGTGTGGCGCTGATTTGCAATGCAGAAGCGGAGGCCTGCAGCACAGATAAACAGGCCATGGCCACTACTCTGCATATCTTTAACTGCAGCAGAGTTTTCCGGACAGCTAGGAGGCTCTCCTGAGCACCCTGTTCCCTGCAGGAACACTGAGTACCCACAGGACCCCATGGGTCTGCTAATAAACACCCAGGCCAGTAGCCCTTTTGAGCCACTCTATGTATGCTGCGTGGGGGAAACGCACTGCACTCTCTTTTGGAGCAGCTTAATATCCCCAGCACTCGCACACGTTCAGGAACACCGTTCAAGCATGTCTCACGTGGCATGGAAGTCTTACGCATTGCCCTAGTCCGAGCTGCACTCAGAGAAACCCTCGGCTTCGCATTCCAACTGGGACGTCCTGCTTGAGGTTGCAGTGCGTCCTAGAGAAAGTCAGCTTGCGTTCTTACTTCAGTTTAAGTCCTGCTCTTCCTGTGGCACTGCAGGCTTTTGAATAGCCACAAGCCCAGAGGCGTAACTACAGCATTCCTTGGTTGAGGCAGTTTCTTTGATGCAGAACAGCCTAATTTAAGAAGTTGAGTCAGGGAAAGAAACACAGGGTAACCTGTGTCTCTTTGGACTTGTTAGAAACCACAGGGGTGCAAGCTGAGGGTACCCATGGAAATGGGGGCCTGC
>NW_021698531.1:0-723 GCF_005190385.1 Monodon monoceros
AAAACGTACGCTCACCCTAAACCGCTGTCGTACCCTAACCTGTACCCTAAACCGTCCCCGTCCCCTAACGCTAACACTAACCCTAACCCTAACACGAAAACTTACCCGAAGCCTTACCCTAACCCGTCCCGTAATCCTAACCCGTACGCTAACACTAAACCGTACCCTAAGCCGTACGCTCACCCTATCCGTTTTTTTACCTTAAACTGTACCCTAAACCGTCCCCGTCCCCTAACACTAACCCTAACCCTAAACCTTACCCTAACCAGTCCCCTAATCCTAAACCGTATACTAACACTAACACGTACCGTAACACGTACGCTCACCCTAAACCCTTGTTGTATCCTAACCTGTACCCTAAACCGTCCCCGTCCCCGTCCACGTCCCCTAATCTTAACCCTAACCCTAAACCTTACCCGAAGCCTTACACTAACCCGTCCCCTAATCCTAAACCGTATATTAACACTAACCCGTGCCCTACCACGTATGCTCACCCTAAACCGTTGTCGTACCCTAACCTGTACCCTAAACTGTCCCTGTCCCCTAACACTAACCCTAACCCTAACCCTTACCCTAAACCGCGCCCTAATCCTAACCCGTACGCTAAAACGAACCCGTACCCTAACACGTACGCTCACCCTAAACCGATGCCGTACCCTATCCTGTACCCTAAATCGTCCCCTTCCCCGTCCCCGTACCCTAACCCTAACCCTAACCCTAACC
>NW_021698531.1:733-1456 GCF_005190385.1 Monodon monoceros
AAAACGTACGCTCACCCTAAACCGCTGTCGTACCCTAACCTGTACCCTAAACCGTCCCCGTCCCCTAACGCTAACACTAACCCTAACCCTAACACGAAAACTTACCCGAAGCCTTACCCTAACCCGTCCCGTAATCCTAACCCGTACGCTAACACTAAACCGTACCCTAAGCCGTACGCTCACCCTATCCGTTTTTTTACCTTAAACTGTACCCTAAACCGTCCCCGTCCCCTAACACTAACCCTAACCCTAAACCTTACCCTAACCAGTCCCCTAATCCTAAACCGTATACTAACACTAACACGTACCGTAACACGTACGCTCACCCTAAACCCTTGTTGTATCCTAACCTGTACCCTAAACCGTCCCCGTCCCCGTCCACGTCCCCTAATCTTAACCCTAACCCTAAACCTTACCCGAAGCCTTACACTAACCCGTCCCCTAATCCTAAACCGTATATTAACACTAACCCGTGCCCTACCACGTATGCTCACCCTAAACCGTTGTCGTACCCTAACCTGTACCCTAAACTGTCCCTGTCCCCTAACACTAACCCTAACCCTAACCCTTACCCTAAACCGCGCCCTAATCCTAACCCGTACGCTAAAACGAACCCGTACCCTAACACGTACGCTCACCCTAAACCGATGCCGTACCCTATCCTGTACCCTAAATCGTCCCCTTCCCCGTCCCCGTACCCTAACCCTAACCCTAACCCTAACC